>NW_026000075.1:18258061-18263392 GCF_001458135.2 Marmota marmota marmota | reverse complement strand
TCCCTAAAAAACAAATGCCAAATGTCTTCTTTGATATAAGGAGAGTAACTAAGATCAGAGTAGGGACGAAGAGCAGGAGAAGAAGATTAACATTTAACAGGGATGAGAGGTGGGGATGGGGGAGGCTGGAGGATGGGAAAGGCAGCGGAGCACAACAGACACTAGTATGGCAATATGTAAATCAATGGATGTGTAATTGATGTGATTCTGCAATCTGTGTATGGGGTGAAGGTGGGAGTTCATAACCCACTTGAATCAAAGTGTGGAATATGATATGTCAAGAAATTTGTAATGTTTTGAACAACCCACAATAAAAAATTAAAAAAAAATAAAAAAATAAAATAAAATGTGGCAACAGCAATAATCATAGCAAAAGGAAACTTTTAATGATTGTGTGTGTGTATTCTTTATTATTGTGTGTTTGTGTGTGTGTGTGAGAGAGAGAGAGAGAGAGAGAGACAAAGAGACAGAGAGAGAGAGAGAGAGAGAGAGAGAGAGAGAGAGAGAGAGATTGTTTGTGGTACTGAGATCAAACAAACTGAGGACCTCATGCATTGTAGGTAAGGACAGTATCACTTAGCCACATCCCCAGCCCTTTTTTATTTTCAGACATGGTGTCACTAAATTGAGCAGGTTGGCCTCCAACTTGTGGACCTTCTGTCTTAGCCTGCCACATAGCCTCCCAAGGTGTTACAGGAGTTCATTGCCACAACTGGATTAGGGTTTTCTGTATGCAAAATGTTGCCATCTGCAAATAGATAGTATTTCTTCTTTTTTATTTTCAAGTGGGTTCTTTAATTTTTTTTCTTGCCTAATTTCTGTGCCTGTGTCTTTTAGTAAATATGTTAGATGTTTTCATAAATTCATTCCATAAGGTTGAAGAATTTTCCTTTTGTCTTTGTTTTGTGTGTGTGTCTTTTTTAATTGTATTAGATTTTGTCAAATGCTTTTTCTGCATCAAATGATCATGTTGATTTTTCCTTCACTATTAATGTGGTGTATGACACAATTAACAATATTCCAGGCTTTAGTGTTTATTAATTATCAGCATGACTGACCAGGACCTAGACGTAAAGATACTGTGTTCACGAAACTAAGGGGAAAATCAATTTATGAACTAACTACCAAGTATGTAATAAGAATGCACTTTATGGTACAGTACCTTTCTACACATAGTAGTTATGTGCAAGAAACCATTCTTAGCTTAGTAAAATGTATTACAGATTTTAGTGTGAACTTCTAGCCACTTTCTACTCTTTTGTGTGGTAATATCTTATTTCTATTTTCAAACTCTTCCATCCCAGCCTGAGGTGTGAGATTGGGCACATTTTTCTCCAATCGCAGATGTGATTACCAATATTGCCAATTCTTGTAATGATCTGAGGAGATTAGGTCTAAAATGTCTGTTGCATTTACTGCAGGAACATTTGACCACAAATATGAGTTCCTACATGATGTTGGAGTCATTCTTGGCCATCTCTTTTAACCGGGGGGTGACGAACAACTTGTGTAGATTGATACAGCAGGAGTGGAAGCCCTTTATTGTAGGACAGGAGCAGTATTTATACATTCCACACAGCTTATCTAATTAGCATAAACTAGATACGTCAGTCAACCAATAAGGAATCTCCACACTTAATGGCACGCTGGTGTTACTTCTCAAACCACTCCCTCTGGCATTTTGCCAGGCACCATCCAGACTTGTTTACGAACTCTAACATTCCCCTGGCAAAATGCCAGGTGTTATTTTGACTTGTTTACAGACTCTAACACTCCCTAGTTCCCAGTTTGGTGATAATGTCTCAGAATATCTCCTATGTACCTTTTTTTTTTTTTTTTTGTCTGTGAGATAGCTCTACTGGGGATTTAACCCAGGGATGCTTTACCTCTGAATTCTACCACCAGTTGAGCCATTACAGTCTTTGGAATTATAGGTGTGGGCCACCATGCAGTTACATTCCTTTTTTATGAGTTGAATTATCCTTGTATTTCTGTGATAAATTTCAGTGACAATGATATGTAATCTTTTTAATATGCTGCTGACTTTGGGTTGTTAGGTTTTATCTATTTTTTAAAGGACATTTGCATCTATACTCATTAAGGGCCTGAGTCTTAGTTTTTTCCTGTGATATCTTTGTCTGGCTTGTTATCAGAGTAGTATTGTAAAATGAGTTGTGAATTGTTCCTTCCTCTTCTACTTCTTGGTAGATTTTGAGAAGGAGTGGTCCCTATTCTTTAAAGGTTTGGTAGTGAACCCGTAGTCATCTTTAGAAGAGCCAACTAATTTTTTTAAATAATTTTCCCCTTTTCCATTTTTAGCTGTTTGAGACTAGATTCTTATTAGATTTTGGCTTTTTGAGTAATTTAAGTGGAATTCTAGAATCAGTCCTGTTGTCATCATGAAATACTGCCTCTTGCAAGAATTTTAATTTCACTTTCTAATAAGTTGTCATTGTAAAAATGTTCTACATTACAGCTGAGATTGATGGGAAAGGAAGATGCTAGTGTGGTTTTTGCTGGGTTCTTGGTTTTTAATATTTTTATTTGTTTTTAAAACATATATTTGGAAGTAGAGTATATTTTGACATATTGTATATACATGGAGTATAACTTCTCATTCTTGTGGGTCATATAGGATGTGGAGTTTTCACTGGTGGCGTGTTCATATATGAACATAGCAAAGTTATATCTGATTCATTCTACTGTCTTTCTTATTCCCATCACCCTTCCCTTTCCTTCATTCCCATTTTTCTAATCCAGTGAATCCCCTCTCCCTTATTATCTGCATATCAGAGAAAACATTTGTTTAGCCTTTGATTTTATGGGATTGGCTTATCTCATTCATTTTTGCTATTTTTATTTTTATGTTTTTAGTGGTAGATGGACACAATTTATTTATCATATTTACTTATTAAATTATTTTTATGTGGTGTTGAGTATCATAACCTAGTAACCCAGTGCCTCACACATTCCAAGCATTGCAAGCATTGCTCTCCCACTGAGCTACAACTTCAGCACCTTGCTTTTTTTTTTTTTTTAATGGAGTTTCACTATGCTGCACAGTCTGGCCTCAAACTTCTGATCTTCCTGCTTTAACCACTAATTAGCTGGGATTACATGCCTAGCCACCATGTCTGGCTCAAGATGCCAGATTTAAATGAAAGAAGATGTTTTAGTGGAGCACTCAAGTGAGTTTATTAGTGAATATTTTTGCATTACGGTATGTGTACTTGTGTGTGTTTAATGTGGTACTGGGTATCCACCCCAGGACCTTGCCTCAAGTGTGCTAGGAAAGTGATTTACTATTGACCTACACTGCTAGTCCTTGTATGCTGTTTTATTTAGTATACAACATCATAACTATAATGGATTCAAGCGATAACATCTAAGAATGCAAAAAACTTATACCTGAAAACTACAAAGAGATCAAAATATATGGTGCTAAAATCAATACATTAATGAAACAAAACATCCATAAAGAGATCAACATTTAGGAAGTTTACAGGGAATTATTTGGGGATAAACACTCATGGAAGAGAAGTGAAGAAAGGGGAAGATGCAAGACTGAACAGGAGGGGAGTCATCTGAGGTAGGGGCCCAACAAAAGCTCAGCAAACCCAAAAGTCATGTGGCTCTTGATAATTATCCTTCTTTGAAAAAAAGTGGCTGGAACTTTATGCTCTGTAGTATCCACTCATTGGAAGCAATCTATCCCTGGAACAAGGAGAGGCAATCCCCAAGTCTCTTACCCACACTCCAGCAGCAACTAGGCAGGTAAATTCTTCAGTCCTGGTTGGAAATCTGGGAAGCGCCTCACAGGGTCCACTCTGTACTCAGACCTTACCATTTATGAAGAACTCAGAGTCCGTTGGAAATTGTGGTCATGAATCAGGGTAATGAAGTCTTACTTTGATAGGTTATGTTGGAAGCATTGGTTATAACTATGGGGAAGACACGTGGACTGTTATCTTACTTAACATTAATTTCAGATAGAAAACAATATGCCTAATATCAACTTCAAGGAGAGGAAAATACAAGTGAACTTATGATGCTAATAAAATGATTAGTAGATTTGATTACATAAAACATTTTACATTCAAAATTTAACACAACATTTCATGAAAACAAGCAGAAGAGGTGTGCAATAAATACTGAAAATATTAATCTCTATTAATTTACATTTGATTGGTTTTTCATGCTATCCTATCTTTCCCTCCCCTTTTAATTTTACTCTAGCTTCTGCATTTGAGAGAAAGCATTTGATCCTTGAGTTTGTGAATTTGGCTTTTTTCACTTACTATGATGTTCTCCATTACCATCCATTTCCTGGCAAATGACATAATTTCATTCTTTTTTTAAAGAAAAGTGATCTTGCAAATAAAAAACATAAACCCAACACATCAAAAATACAATGAGCTATCACTCACACACATGAGGATGATTAGTATAAAACAACACAACACGAGGAAATAAAAAGTGTTACCAAGTATGGGTAGAAATTGGATCACTCATGCATAGTTGATGGGAATTTAAAATGGTACAGCTACTGCGGAAAACACTATGGCAAATTCTCAAAGCATTAAGCAGACAATTACCAGATGATCCAGCAATTCTACTCCTGCAGATGTATCTAAAAGCATTAAAAGAACCTGAACAGATATTTGTCCATCAACATTCATAACAGCATTATTTATAGTAGCCAAAAGTTAGAAGCAAGTGAAATGTTTACTGGCAGATGAATGGATAAACAAAATGTACCATAGAATGGAATATTATTCATTCTGTTCATATATATATAGAATAAACTATTTTTCAGTCTTAAAAAGAAATGAATTCTAACATATGCTTTGGTATATGTATAAACCTTGAAAGTATTATGCTTAATAAAATACAGCAGACCCAAAACGATAGATTGTATGGTCTATCCAATTTTATAAGATATCCATAATAGTCACATTGATAGAGACAGGAAGTTGATCAGTGAGTAGATGGTAAGGAGGCATTGATGAGTGGGTACAAGTTTCTAATCAGGATGATACAAAATATCTGGTTATGGATGGTGGTGATAGTTGCATAACAATATGAAGGTACTTTTTATATTGCAGATCCAGACCCTTAAAAATGGTTAATTTTATGTTAAAGGGAAAGTAAAAATCATGAGGCAGACTTTACAACTTTGGATAATCTGTGATTATGGTATATTTACCAATATTAAAAAATAAAGTAAACCCCAACACATCCACACTGAAATATGAGCAAGCAAAAAATATAAACAGGCATCTCACAAAACAACAAAGTGATATATATATATATATATATATATATATATAT
>NW_026000075.1:18247935-18258041 GCF_001458135.2 Marmota marmota marmota | reverse complement strand
TATATATATATATATATAAATTTCATTATTAACAGTACATTAAATCAAAAGATCACCTATAAAATGGGAAAAAAAATATTTTGTCCTAATATTCATTTGTAATATTAGAATTGTACAAGCTTTCTGAAAAACATCTTGCAAATTATGCAAATGGTGTTTTATTTTATTAGAGCTTTGTAGTTATACATAGTATTTGTGTTCAACGTGACAAACTCATACATTCATGGAATTTGATTTCAGTTCATCATCCCCCACTTTTCCTTCCCCTTGACCTCGTTTGAAGACCTCCCACCCTGCCCTTTTTTCTGGCCCTGTCCCCAGCTTTCTCACTCACTATATTGCCCTTGATGCCTAAGCCCTCTATATCACTCTCAATCCCCTTCCCAGAGGATACCCTGACAACTGTTGGGAGTTTGGGCAATGACCATTCTATGTACTTAAGGCTAACAAAAGTCATCAATGGGGTAACCGGGATATCCTGTTGAGGAAGGTTTAGGGAAAGTGAGAAGCAGCAAGATTGTCCAGAGGCCAACACTTATTACATACATCAATGGTTGTATCAGTGGGTTCCTGGTAGAAGTCTGGAAGGCTATTCACTGGGGGCTCCATTTGTAACATCATGTGAAGTTGTGTTGTCTATAGACAAGAGGAGACAAAACAAATAACGAAATCAATAATGTAAGAATTCAAAAGAATAAGTACCAGAGCTGCTGGAGTTCCAAGGGAAGGCAGATTTTACAGCTTTGGGTAATCTGTAGGACTGTGTCCTTTCAAGCCTAATTTCTGGAAAAAAAAATTATATATATATATATATATTGGGGTAACAGTGTTATCTCTTCCCAAATGGTAGAGCTGATGGAGAGACTGCAGGTCCACATATCAAAAGGGTCTGATATTTGCATATGTGGCTGTAGGTTAACCAGAAACTACATTTAGAGTTTCAGGTTCCTCCTATGTCATGGGAGGTTAGTACAGTTAGAGGCCCTCTCAGAGTAAGATCATTTGCCTCAGGGACCATAGTCCCATTGCAACCACAGCTCTAAGACATCCAGGCCACCTCTTAGCCACCTTATCTAATGTTTTTACTTATGCATCCCTCTGACTGGGGTGTACCCTTGAATGATTGAGTAATCATTCCTAGTGCCATTCCACTCCTTTCTGTAAGAGATAATTGAAAAGTTGACTGAATGGACAGGCCTGGAGCAGGGTCCTGGGGTAAGAGCTGTTTTTAATGCATTGAAGGCTTTCCTTGCCTCTGGAGTCAATCAACAACTGCCTTTGAATGTCCCTGTATTTTTTTTAAGGCACTCATAGAGGTGTCTTGCCTTTTCAGCATATCCAAGGATCCAAATTCTACAATATCCAGTTGTTTCCAGAAAGGCTCTGAGTTGTTTTACTGTCTGAGGAAGGGGATGTAAGAGTATGGGTTAAATTCTTTCTGGGTCAAGCTTTTTTGAGTTTCACCTTCCAACTGAGCTTTATCATGGTAGACCTAGTGACCAGAAAATTGAAAAGAATTGTTTTTTTTCTGAAGGGCCACACAAAAGAAGGTAATCTATATAATAAAGTAATACCCTACCAGGGTATGACCAGTCCATGAGGTCTTATGCCAGTGTCTCTAAATCCGTGGGGAAGGACTGTCCTGGTAACTTGCCCTGCCTTAAATTAGGATCCTCAAAGGCAAATGAATTTGGGTAAGGAGAGTATATGGGTTTAGGACAACTGAATCTTAAGGGACTACTGCTTCTTTGATTTTATGAATGTCCTAATCTAATCTCCATTTATTAGGGCCCTTATAGAATTATTATAATGGTTAGAGAACTCTACCAAAAGTCCCAGTTGTTTCAAACTAGATATTAGTCCTTTTTTAGCTTCAGATTTTAAGGGATACTGTTTGGGTGAGGAAAGTAGGAAGAACCCTTAGGGTAAATTTCAACAGGGGTTGCAGTCCACATCCTTCCCACTGTGACCAACCTGTAGGGCATACTTCTTCCTCTATTAAATGTAGCCAGCTATATTCCCCAGAGACAACAACAAATTTACCTTTAATTGAGATAATAGGTCTCTTACTAAGATACAAGTTGGTGCCTCTAGCATAATGAGAAAGAAGTGACAGAGTTGGAAATCACCCAAGGAACAAGCAAGAGGTCTAGTAAACTATCACTCAAGGGGCTGGCAATATATGCCCTATATGGTTACTTTATCTTGGGACCTAGGTCAGGGAGAGAAGGACAGGACTCTGTTACATGTTGAGAAGGAAGTTTATCTGGTGCCCGTCCATGAGCAAGTGTACCCTAGCTCCTCAAGTTGGACATAAGTCATGGGAACCATAAAGAAAGCCCCTGGGACCCATCATTGGGAACTGGTGGGTGAAAGTCCCAATCCCCTCAGGTTCTGAGGACATCTGTCCTTCCAGTTATTCCCTGACACAGAGAACAAATTCAGGGAGGCAATCCAATATGTGGTCAATATGTCTGGGGACAATCATTTTAGCAATGGCCTTCTTTCCCACAATAGAAACAGGAGGTGGAGAGGTACCTCTGAGCACCTGCTCTCATGGCTGCTATCAGTTCTCCATGTTGTTTGTCCCTCTTTATCTCCTTCTTTATGTCCTGATTATAAAAGACTGCTGTATATAAACATATTTTATTTATTTATATAAATAAATAAAAGACCCATTGACAACTAAAAAAATATTTTTTAAAAATTAGTTTTTTCATCTGTGACTCTGGTTCAATACCAGTTTGTTTGGTAATGGCCTTCCAGAACCTCTGTAGAAAGATTGCTTGTAGCTGCCTTTCCAATTAAATGACAGAGGCCAGATGGGCATAATTGAAAATCTTAACCTGGGCCCCCATCATTCCTTTTAACAACAGTGTACAAAGTGATGTCAATGTCTGTCCCATTCATCTTTATGTCTGTCAGCATCCCAGTTTGGTTCAGTGAGGGGATCTACCTGACTCCCCTTGGGGATGTTTCAACTTTTGCCAACCATGATTACTTTCCATCCCCTTGCTGTATAGTAGTCCTCTTCTCCTTCAATAGCCTTCTCTAAGACTCCAAAGAAGTTAAGAAGTTAAGGTTTGACTCAAATGCAACATAACATCCTTCTATTCTAAGTCATAAAAATTTGGTAACTGCTGGAAGGTTGGAAGATATTGTTCTGGGTTTTTAGTCTTTCTTTATATCTTCAATTCAGTTAATGAAAATTGAATGTTAACTATCTTGGTTTTGAATCCTTCTCTGGCATTGCCCTGAGAGTAAATATGCTCTGAACAGCAGATGTCCTAGCAACTCCGGGATCGTAGGTCAAGTTTGTCCCATGATAAGGAGGACTGGTCTCTAATCCTTTTAAGTGGGAATATAAAGGGGAAGCAGTCTTAGGGACCTATTTTCCTTTCAGTTGGATCTGATATAACTTCCTGTTTAACAGTAAATGTCCCTTTATCTCTGTCAATAAGATTTTCTGATCTGGATTTTGTGTCTAGTTTAAAGCAGCAGATTGCCACTAGGCTCTGAGTGTCACAATCTGGCTGATAGAACCGCTCGGGGAATAGCTATGCAAAGAGAGACTGTGATGATAGCCAACCTGCCTGACCTGGGGCCTCGAAGCCTACCAGAAATGCCACAATATTCCAAGGAAGACTTAGAGTGGATTAAAGAACTGCCTATGACTCAGTGCCATAATGGATGGTGGCGAGACTCCCGAAGTCACGTGATAATACCTGAAAAATTAGGCAACAGAATTTTACAAAAAATGCATCGCTCCACCCACATGGGTGAGAGAAAGATGCAGGACCTACTAAGGCATGCTAAGATAAAGATTAAAAATTCAAATTCCAAGATCCAGCAGATTATTGCTACCTGTAAGTCCTGCCAGCTGAAGAATGCGGGCCACATCACAACCAACCCTGGGAATTGGGTAAGAGGAGACAGACCAGGAGCCTATTGGGAAGTAGATTTCACTGAGGTAAAACCTGGCAAATATGGATATAAGTACCTTCTAATTTTTATAGATACTTTTTCAGGATGGGTAGAAGCATTTCCAACCAAGCGTGAGACAGCTCAAGTAGTAGTTAAGAAGTTGCTGGAAGACATCTTACCCAGGTACGGCTTCCCAGTCTTGGTAGGGTAGGATAATGGACCGGCCTTTGTGTCTCAGGTAAGTCAGGGACTCATGTCTATTCTTGGGGCAGATTGGAAATTGCATTGTGCTTACAGACCCCAAAGTTCAGGACAAATAGAGAGAATGAATAGAACTCTAAAAGAGACCCTAACCAAATTGACCATGGAGACTGGCGGAGACTGGGTAGCCCTCCTTCCCTATGCCCTGTATAGGGTACGAAATTCCCCTTATAAATTAGGAGCCACTCCCTTTGAAATTATGTTTGGCATACCACCCCCCCCATAATCCCCTGCTTGTCTGAACACCTGCTTGTAGAATTTGATGACTCTGACCTCTTACGTTCCCTAAAAGCCCTGCAACAAGCCCACCAGGACGTGTGGCCCCACCTCAAAGCTCTGTACGAGACAGGACCCCCTCCTCAGCCGCACAGCTTCCATCCCGGAGACTGGGTCTACATAAAGAGACATTGACAGGAGTCACTGCAACCTCGCTGGAAGGGACCATACGTCGTGATCCTCACAATGCCCACCAATCTCAAGGTTGACAGAATTGCCACCTGGATCCACTACTCTCATGCAAAGCAGCGGACCCATCCTCTGTGAGGAGCTACTTCATTCCGGATTCGAACTCCAAGTGGCAAGTTACTCGCCATAAGAACAATTTTCTTAAATTTAAGATAAGGCATTTAAACCCTAGTTAGGATGATGTTATTAGGCTGGCTGCTTATTCTTGCTTACATTAGTATTGTTCTTTGTAATAACCCCCATTTTCCACATAAGTGGACCTGGGTAATCCAGAATTCAGAAACTGGACATAACATAGTCTTGGCAACTCAGGAAGGACACCAGATATGGTTCCCGGACTTAGAGTTCGATCTTTGCCAGTTGGTTGAGGGGTCATGGAAACAAACAAAACAAAAAGGCTCTGACACACCCATCCATTATATGAGAAAGAGGTACCTGAGCTCTGATGGCTCAAATGGTCCTCCCTGTAAAATGGAGAGTCCCGCCCCCCAGAATGTGGGAGTTCTGCAGAATATTATTGTAGGCAATGGGGATGTGAGACTAGTGTGGGAGGGTTTGGAGCCTGGGAGGTCACCAAAAGTGACTTAGTAAAATACTCCAGACCACATAATCAGAACTCCTGGATACAAGTCAGATTCACCCCAAAGGGAAAAGCGGCACAAGGATGGGAACAAGGAAAATCTTGGGGAATAAGACTTTACCGGTTAGGAAGCAGTGGTGAAGGACTCATTTTCACTCTTAAGGTTTTAAAGACCCAAATTGTACCCACTGTGGTGGGAACTAACAAAGCCCTGGCCCCACCACCACCAGCTAACATCCCCATTATTCCTGAAAGTACCCAAATACCTAAGACTACCCAGAGGATCCTGGAGGAAAGGGACCTAAACTCTCCACCTGAATTGCCCAACCTAGTTGTGCCCATTTCGGAGGAGAACACCTTGGGAGCTCCCTTGTGGAAACTACTGCTAAAAACTTATGATGTTGTAAACAAAACCCGACCCCAGGTGACAGAGTCCTGTTGGATGTGTTATGATATGCAACTCCCCTTTTATGAGGGGATAGCTCTCCCAGAAAGTTATACACTAACTAGCAAAGTACAGGACTGCCGTTGGGAACCAGTGGAATCTGGACTTAGCTTAGAAAAGGTTATTGGAAAAGGCAGCTGTGTGGGAAACCCACCACCCTCTCTGCAGCATTTATGCAATCAGACTTCCCCTATACCCACCCAAATGACTTATCTATTACCATCAGAAAACAGTTGGTGGGCATGTGACACAGGCCTAACCCCCTGTGCTCACACGTCTGTGCTCAACCATACCCACGGATTTTGTGTTATGGTTCAACTTGTACCCAGATTAATTTACCACTCTGAAGAAGAAGTGATACTCAGATTATAAAGTAAGGAATTACAAAGGAAGGTAAAGAGAGAAGTAGCTGTAGCCATATTAACCGTAGGAACCCTGTTAGGGGCAGTAGGATTGGGAACTGGAACAACGGCCCTGATTGAACAGCGCTCCTATTTTTCCAGTCTGAGGGAAGCCATAGATGAGGACACCCAAGAGCTACAGACACAGGTGAAACATTTGGAGGAATCACATGCATCCCTTGCAGAAGTTGTGCTTCAAAATCGAAGGGGCTTAGATTTAGTCTTTTTACAACAAGGAGGACTTTGTGCAGCGCTAGGGGAAGAATGTTGTTTTTACGTAAACCATTCCGGGGTAATCAGACAATCAATAGCCAGAGTACAGGAAGGATTGGAGAAGCGGAGGAAAGAGAGAGAGCGACAAAAGGGATGGTTTGAATCATGGTTTGACTATTCCCCCTGGCTCACAACTTTAATTTCAGCTTTGGTTGGACCCTTACTTGTAATTATGCTTGCCCTAATAGTAGGACCCTGTATTATAAATAAATTTGCAGCCTTTGTAAAGGAAAGGATCAATACAGTCCAGTTAATGGTGCTGAGGGCCCAATATCAGCCCCTAGAAAGAGATAATAGAACTGAATCCTATAAGCTCACTCAGAGGAACCCATGATTGGCTTCCAAGGTGCCCCCCCCCAAAAAAAAAAAAAGAGATGGGGGAATGAAGGACCTAAGCAATTTCATTCTGCTTGGGATCTTATTTTGCTCTGAAACTTAACCTCTAACTTATTGTTATCCTAAAGTCAAGAAAAAAAATCTACAGAAAAGCTCTGTGGAAACAGTTCTCGGAAAAGCCACAGATAGGCCAAGATAACCACATATCTGAAATTCCAGAATGGCTTCCACCTAGGTATGGTGACCAGTATCTAAACTAGAAGCCCTGCAGTTTGGCATGTACTCCCCTTGCGACATCCTCACGGTTTAAACCAATCAGTTTAAATGAATCCCCTTCTTGTAGTGACCAATCCCCCCTACCCAACTTGTTCCCGCCAGTGAATGTGCTAATCATGTTTTAGAGTTGTTATTTGATTTTCCCGTGGTGTGTGATGATTTGCTAAGAGATGCTATGATGTATGTGGGGTCCCTGCCTTCTCTGAAGAATGTATAAAACTGCTACAAAACCTGGGTTCGGGGCCTCTTAGCGTCACCTGTTGCTGTGTGTGTGTGTGGAGGACCGAGCTAGCTCGCAATAAACACCTCTTTGCTGCTTACATCGATCTTGGGTCTCTGGTAGTCTTTTGGGGGTCCTGAATTCGAGCATAACAATCTCTGGGTTCAATTTCTTATACACACACACACACACACACTCACACATATATAATGTATACATATATATAGCAATATACACATAATGTTCTTATCAATCATTATCAATCACACTATAAGACATTATAATTCTCACTACATTGACTTTAACCTCTTAATTTTAGAATCATGAAAAAAACACGTTTCTCTTATCTATGGAAACAAGAAAATATAGCAATAATTTAGTATTGATAAGAATTTTTTTTAGATACTGGGCTGTTTAGATACAATATTCTCCAGGTTAGCTCTGAAACCCTGGGTTCAAGTATCT
Source organism: Marmota marmota marmota (assembly GCF_001458135.2). Lineage (NCBI taxonomy): Eukaryota > Metazoa > Chordata > Mammalia > Rodentia > Sciuridae > Marmota > Marmota marmota. The sequence goes on along the minus strand of NW_026000075.1, from coordinate 18,250,395 downwards.
TCCTGAAAACTTCCTGAGAAACTGGGACTATAGGTACATGCCACTGTGTAGTGTTGACCAGGAAACTTTTACTTTCTTCTTCTTCCTTCTCTCCTCCTCCTCCTCTTCCTCCTCCTCCTCCTCTTTTTCCTCCTCCTCTTCCTCTTTTTCCTCCTCCTCCTCCTCCTCCTTTTTTTTTCCTTGTACTATTAAACCTAGGGCCTTGTTCATGCTAGGGAGTATTTTGCCACTTAGTTATGCTGAAACAAGTCTAGAAATCAAGATCAGATCCCATTCCCATGGTGTTGAAGAATAAACACCCAAGAAATGCCAAAGCAAGAGTCAAAACTTTTATTTGAAGGATAGAATAAACAGAGAAAGACTCCTCCATAGAGCAAGGGGCTGGGGCTGGTACCCAAGCAGGTAGGGGTGTCCTACACCTTTGGTAGATTTCAGGTTTCCTTCCTTCTCTTGTATGTTAGTGTGTGGGAGACTCCCAGCTGAAGTTAAGTTTTGGACTCCCGAGAACATCACAGAATCCCTTATTCCTCCCCCTGCTCCACGAAGGGCACCAAGCTGAAGAGCGACAAATTTAAAGGTTTTCTCGATCAATCCCAGGTGGATACAGTGTCTGCTCACTGTTCTGGAGTCACCCTGCCAATCAGCACCCACCAAGTCACCTACACAACCCTTCTTATGCCAAAGCTTACAAGCTCAGGCTCTCTGCCCTCTTCCCCTCTGCCCTCTTCCTCTCTGCCCTCGACCTCTCCTCTCTCTGCCTCTCCTTTATTTCCCCTTTGGGCAGCCCCCCAATAAATCTCTTGGTTGAATCTCTGTCTCAGTGAGTCATTTGCCTTTCATTGTACACCTCCTTCCATCCTGCTTTTGGGGCCAAAGGTGGGAAGGGGTCCAGAGGGTATGTCTCCCTATTTTCCATATTTATCCAGGAAGACAAGAAGGAGGGCTGCTAGGGGGTATTCATTCACATCTCCTTGCTGGAAGGAATAATTCCCTGGGTGCAAATAACCTTGGCAACAAGTTGAAGGAGGGCGGTGTGCTCTGGAGTTATTAGCATTTTATTTCCTTTTAAATCAGCCCCCATATTCCTGACCAAATCATTCATTATCTACACTGATTGTCATTTGGCCCCATCTCAATTCCACCTCCCCCCAAATAAGGATTAAGGGAATCCTTATTACTGTAAGGGGGAATGGATTATGCCCAATCTGGCTGTTAAGAGGGTTGACATGGGGCAAGCAGTTTGGGTTCCCCTTTTAGGAATGTTTAGGTCGATCTAGGGATTCATGGTAAAAGTCTGGTTTAGAAAGAACATGTTGTAAATAAAGTCAACTGAGAGGTGGGTGCTTCTATGAGAGAAACAAAATGACATGAATATTGGAATGAGATTAATACAAAATAAACATTGTAGCATGAAACATGCCAAAGAATATCATGATGATGATAGAAACCACTAATTTTTCACCAGGAGGTGTAAGAGCTAGGAAGTTCTTCCCATGGCAGAGCCAGTGAGGACATGGCTTCCATTTGGAAATATAAAACTTTAAAGGATATTAGTTACATTGCTAGAATTATTAGGAATGTAAACTCAATACTTAGATTTTTATGTCATACATGCCCATAAGATATAGATAAGCTGATAGGGAAGATGGCGGCGAGGGGAGTGCATTGCCCCCATGTGCTGCGTCACTGTGTGGGAGTATGACAGGTCAGGACGGCTAAAGGCTATCTTGTTAGGAATTTCCAGCAATAGTGGGGTGCTCCAGAACCTGGAGGAAGGATTTCCATTGCACGAGGATCGGCTACGGGGACTCAAACGCGAGAGATTTGTCGCACGGAGGGTAACACTGCTTATTCAGCAAATCGCCCCGTGGCTAGAGTCTGCAGCACGCGCTGGGAAACGAGGAGATAGCGACGCAGGGATACAGCGCTGCAGTTTCTGCCAGCCATGCAAGCACCGTACTCAGGGCTGAATTCTGGGTTCGAGACGGGGGAAGGAAGCGGTCCATCTCGGTTCTCCACACCGGTCAGACCACAGAGGAGGCCAGCAGCCACCATGTTGGAGAGCTGTCGTCACCATCCCAGTTTTCGACTGACCGCAGCTCATTCAGCCATAGAACAGGTAATTTCAGGCTGCCATTCACCTGCAGCTTACGGACAGATTGCTTGGGCTCAGTGCCTGGGTGCTTCTTAGAGCCTGCTCTTATCGGAGCGTGCACCGAGCGCGGGGCGGCCGAGTTCCGGCTCCCAGAATTGCCCTGGCCCAGGGCTGGGGAGCCCGCGGAGGCTGCTTCTTGGAGCCTGCTCTTATCAGAGCATACACCAAGCACGGAGCGGCCGAGTTCCGGCTCCCGGAACTGCCCTGGCCCAGGGCTAGGAGCCCGCGGAAACTGCTTCTCAGTCCGGGTCCTGCTGAAGGCCGGTCAGGACTCACCCGTTGCTTTGGTTGCCCGGCAAGGGGAA
>NW_026000075.1:18222922-18246355 GCF_001458135.2 Marmota marmota marmota | reverse complement strand
ATATGTAAATCAATGGATGTGTAACTGATGTGATTCTGCAATCTGTGTATGGGGTGAAGGTGGGAGTTCATAACCCACTTGAATCAAAGTGTGGAATATGATATGTCAAGAAATTTGTAATGTTTTGAACAACCAACAATAAAAAATTAAATTAAAAAAAAGATATAGATAAGCTGTCTAATGTCATCCGATTTTTGTAAAATATTTTTCTTTTGGCATAACCTCTGTGTTTGGTAAAGAACCCTTTATTTCTGTCACATAGGGCTAGATAATCATACTAGTGAACAGATCAAGTCTGTCTATGTAGGAGTTTAGGAAGATTAGTAGCCTTTAAATTAAGTAAAAAAAAAATCATTCTGTCAGTCTCTCTTGATGGTTATCAGGCACTCCTGTCTAAGAACACCTCTTTTTAGCTTCTAGTCTTACTCTTTGTTGTGATAATAGAAGTGTATAACTTAAATTCCATTTAAAAAAAAAAAAAAACCTATTGTCTTTTCTTTTAAATGCTCAGGTCTGGCTGTACATTGGTTATAACTGTTTTGGCTGGGTGTTTAACACCAAGTTTGTCAAATTGACCTGGTTTCTGTCTATTGTTAAGAACCAGCTGAGTTCCCTCAGGGAGTCAATCTTGGGATCTTGTGAGGAGCCTCTTAGCTCCTTTAGTGCCATCATTTAAGATGCATCAGGGTCTCCTTGATTATGCAAAAGCATAAGGGATGTCTCTTTCTCCAAGGAGCCTCCTCTTTGCAGCATGTGCACTGGTTATCTTTTTGTTCTCCAGGGTCTCATAAGTCTCCCTGATCAAGAGGTGATATGGCCCAAAGTATTCAAGCCCTTAGAGAAGTTCCCTTATTCTCTGAGTTCAAGCTGACCCAGAGGGAAAGGGCCAAATATTGGCTATTTTTTGGGGGGGGTGGGGGGGGACTTTTATTCCTTAACTTTAGTTTCCACATATTGATCTTATACATGCAAGCCAGTTTCAAAGTAAGAGTACTGGGTTTTTTCTTTAATGTCTATAACTTTACAGTTATTTACCCCTTTATTTAATTTAGGTCAGTATTAGTGCTGAAAGCTAGACTTCCATCTTGTGTATAGGTTATACTTTGTAAAGAAAATACATTTTCATACCTAGCACCTTCTTATATTTGTTTCTCAGCTGTTGATGCCTTTTTAAAATTCACATTCTGAAATAACCCTTATAAAATATCTATATTTAGACAAATTACTCCACTTAATAAGGTGAAATACTTTTATGTTGAAACCCAACTGAAAGCTGTTATACTCTTTACATATAAATTACACCTGACAGAATCTTGAACTCTTAGTAAGTTTCCTTTAGTGAAGACCCAGAAACAGAAGATCTAGAAACTCTGTTCATTTGCAATTTATAAAAACACATTTAATGTTTAAATATATTAGTTTATAAAAATTTAAGAAGTCAAGAGTATTTGATTTTATATTTCACAGTTGCGTTTTCTCACACTTTAACTTTGTAAATTAATCATGTCTTCTCTAACTGCTGGGAGCCATTAGCCAAGTAGGTATGACAATTTCCTTGCCAGCATACCCCATGTTGCTTAGTGGAAGGACTCGTGGAAATAGGACATTTTGCAGTGACATTGCATGTAGGTGACCTTGCTCAAGGACCAGGGCGGATTAGGGTGTTCCCCGTTTAGGATAATTGGGTTTAGGGCGTTCCAGGTTTAAGATTATTCCTGCTGGGAATAGGGCGTATCCTGCTGCCTGAGTTCCCCTTGAGTTCTCACGGGATTCAGACAGTATTTTTTGGGAGACAGAAGCCCAGTGGATGTGGATTTGGGTAGAGAACGTGGATTTCCCCAGAACGTGATTGTAGATGGCTGGTGTGAGTTCGGGAATAAAGAGTTGCTGTTTGAATCTACAAGCTGTGTGGTGGCTCGTGTTTGTGTGCCCAGCCAGACTGCGGCATTTGTGCCCAGCCAGACTGCGGCATCTAACAAACATACTTATGATTAATCCCATTGATGTTGATGTTAAATCTAATTTACTCATTTTAAACTTTAAAAACCAAGATATCTGACAAGTGATGTGGGACCGCTGAACATGAATGCTAGAAAAGTAATATTAGAAAATAAACGCAAAATATGAGATACATATATTCAAAGTGAGGGCTTGACCAGTAGAAGAGACCTGATGGGTCTGATCCTAAAAGAGAGACAAGCCTGTGAATGCTTTTATTTCTAGTGAAACACATCAAAGAAATTCAGTGAGAAGTTTGTTCAGGAAAACACGATAAGAATGGAGAAAACAGGTTGTTTGTGGTTTGGTACTTTACACGCATCTCTGGGCAGGTACATTTGAACCTAGGTCTGTGAGCTAAGCAGTGTGCCAGCATAATCTGGAGTTTTTCAAACTGGGAAATTTCACCCAGGAGTTCCCAGAAATGTAGCCTCCCTACCTTATAATGGCTCAAACAAAGCCTTAATTTATACACAGCTCCAAACATTTTTAAAATTTTTCTTAGTTGGTAATCAGTCCATGTTTGGATGCGGAAAATTATTCTCGACTGTGATTAACTATTTGAACTTAAGGGAAGACATTTGCCAGTTAGTTGGGCTCTTAAAATTTCTTACATGTTCCCTTTGTCCTTTTGGGTCTTCATACTCACAGGACCCTAATTTCATATTATGCTCCTCAATTTGAAGTGGGAGGAAGGCCTGCTACTGCTCTGAGTAATATCTCCACTGGAGAAAATAAATAATTTGGATTCCTGCAGTAGGAAAGATGAGTAGTTTTACTCTAAATAAGCAAAACAGGTTTTTTTGGTCTTTTTCCTGCCAGATGAGAGGAGTACAGAAGAAAATGTACCTGGTGAAAGTCTAGAGAAAGTAGTCTAATTTTAAAGCTACGTGAGCTCTGTGTTGAGAATCTCTCATAATGGGGTCCCTGTTTAAGAGACAGAGATTATGGACAAAATTGGGGTAAAGCATTTCGAAGAGGGAGGGATTGCTTGGCACACACTCTGGGGATTAATGAGTCTCTTCTTTCCTAAGGACCTCAGGTAAAATTGAGATTTCATCTCAGGATCCAAGATTTATAGGATGAGAGTGCCCTCCACTATCAGGGCAAGTCAATCAGAAACAGAGATAGATAGTGGTCAATATTTGGTATCCCTAAGGGTTGTCAGGGTCAGACTCAGGAGATATGAGACCTTCATGTAGCACCAGGGAGATGCCCCAGCCATCTGACTTCAAGTTGTCTCAAGTCATATATGTAATAAAATTAAATAATATCACTATATAATAACATTTAATTTCAGGCTATGATATCTGTATATTAGACAAATGGCAAAACTGGATTTGAAGCAATGGAATGATCTCATTTGCAGTTTTCAAAAATAAAATTTTAATTCGTAAATCTCATGGTAATGTGAAAATTAGGAAATGAAAGAGATCTTTAGTTTGAGACTCATATTTTTTTCATTTTGTATTCATGAAAGTTTAGTTTAGTTTTCTTTCTATAAACTTTATGTAATAAAACCAACATGTTTTAATGTTAAACTAAAAATAGCATGGTTCTACAAAAAATATTTCAATTTAAAGATACTGGATATCAAGTTTCCCTTTTAACAGTAAGAAATACTTTGGATTCAATTATTTATTTTGTTAGCTAGTACATTAAGAAATCTCAAATATAATTTAATTAATACAGTAACAAAATACTCTAGACAAAATAAACAACTTGTCAAGGTGTTGTATCTATAAGTCTAGTTACCTGGAGGCTAAGGAAGTAAAATCACAAGACAGAAGCCCAGACAGAGCAACTTAGCAAGATTCTATTTCAAAATAAAATAAAATAAAAAGGGATAGTGATATAGCTCAGTGGCAAAAGCTTGCCTAGAATGCATTATGGCCCTGGATTTAATCCCAATACTGAAAAAAAAAAGAAAAAATAAATCCTTCTAAACATCTTCCAAGTAAGTGTACCCTACATGGCTGATGATTCTGTGCAAAAGGAAATAGCACAAGTTAACCCAGAAACTTTTAGACCCATTCTATAACTAAATATCAACTTAGTTTCTGAGAAGTCATGATGAAAAGCATTAGGACATATGTACACATGCTTTTGAGTTTGGGAAACTTAAAAACTGAGTAGTAAATTGCAATTCTTCATTAATTTAAAATTAATACCCCTGGGGATGAGAAAATGTGAGTAATGCAGTGGGCTTTCCTTTTTCAGAGTGCCAAATACTTCACTATGTGTTTAGCAGTCAGTGATGCCATGTATTCTGGGCATCCATGCATCCATATGTGTTTATATCCTAAACATCCTAAACCAAGTAAACCTATTCAGTTCTCTGTAGAATTAGCCTATAAATAGTAAGAGTTCATCTTGTGCCCAAGAATGAGATGTGGAAATAGTGTCATCTTTAATTAAATATTTTATTGCATTTTGAATTAAACATGTTTGGGTCAACTTTTCCTTCTGTTTTAAAAACATATGGAGTCCTCAAGTCAAGGACTTGATGGACTGTAAAGGAGATGAAGGGGCAGCTCACTTTCTGCCTCATCATCACTACTGTGCCGAAGTAAGAGTAAATATACCCCAGCCAACAAAATTAGGCCTCTGGGGGCTCAATAAAACATACTGTGGGTAGTATGAAATGGATCAGGGTGTGGGGAGAACAAGCCAACACAGGAATCTAGAGAAGTCTAGACAAGCCTAGAGATGGGCTGAGTAACATTAAGTCATGAGTTTGGATTAGAAATTTCCCAATCCACTTTAAATATTGGCAAAGAGAAACAAAACCGAACAGTCAAATTTGGGTAGAGGGGTGGGAAAGCATGCTTACATATTGCTCAGATAATATTATGAATTAGTTATTATGAATTAGTTATTTCAAACATTCCATGGTAGTTTCTTCCTCTGTGTTATGATGCTATGTATTTTAACACAAATCCTTTTTCTGTTATGTACTATTGAGTGATTTAGACTTAATGACCAGGCAAAATGTCCTATGTTTGGTCTTGGTTATGTGTAATCTTTCCAATGTTCCTGTTAGCCCTTGGAATAAAGGTTAAAAAGAGAAGTGGTAATTGATGGAACTTAAATATGTACCAAAACACCAATAATTAAGCTTATGTCAAGTAATTCTTTTGTCCTAAACATAAAATCACTTCAATGAGGGCCACATGTTTGTGGAAACCTACAAGATATCTCTTGCTATTCCTTACCCTATTCCTCACTTGTTGTTCCCAGGCATTAGATGGCCTGGGATTCAGAGACTTTCGTTGAAAGTAGATTGTCTACTTTCTGAAGGTTATTTATAAATGTGCCAGTATTCTCAGCATTAAATCTGGATAATAATGTATAAGTTTAAGGATGGTCATAAGACATAAATTAGTTATGCAAATGTAATCAATGCAAAATGTATAAAAATTATTTGCATGTGTTATATCACATTGGCTCATTAAATATATTTCTAATATCCTGGCACATCAGGTAAACATGAGTAAGGATAAAAATTGTTAAATCATAGAATTTTTAACATGCATTATGAAAAATAAATAAATGGTTTCTAGTCTTGATACACCGATTTTCTTATAAAGAGTTCCTATAAATATATTTAAAAGTTTACACTCAGAAAAACTTAGGGAAATTGTCATTTATTGAGATACAATCATGATAGAAATAAGCATATGTATTCTCCTTTCATGAGAACTAACAAAGCATTTAAAAAAGAAAGGTGGAAAATGGTGGTTCACTGAACAAAGTTCTTTTAAGGATATGATAAAAATCTCTTCTGGATTCATACAAATATAAACATCCTGTGAGTACTTTATTTTTACATATGCATAACAAATCTTTAAAAAATATTTTTTACCAGGCATGGTGGCACAAGCAACTCAGTAAGACCCTGTCTCCAAATAAACACAAAATAGGGCTGCGTGTGTGGCTAGGTGGCTGAGTGCCCCTGAGTTAAACCCCTGGTACCCCTCCCAAATGTTTTTTCTTTAAATAAAAAAAAATGTTTCTCTTATGTCCTGCTACTTTGTATATTGCAATACTTTCTTATAGAAAAAAATCAACTACTTTTTAAGTCAATAGTGGTTGACTTTTTAATGTACCAGCTTAACTTACACATTTTCCCATTCTGTATTACTTATTCAAAGTTGCTGTGTATGCTCATGCTTTGATTTCTATTGCCTGTTTTTTATATATATATTTTTATGGCAAGCATAGGTTGAAATAGGACAACAATAACAATGACATAGATGTTTTTATAATTATATTGTGTTTCTCAATGCATAGGCACTTGGTACTAAAGGTGGAATGACAGTGATCTACGCTAATTTTAGGCAATGTTATCACATTTCTGGTGTAGGTAGGCCCACTGTTTATCTATAGGGTCACAGAAAACCCCTGCACCGTAAGAGCAAAAGCTGCCTACACTACTACATTCTTAAGGTTTTATTTAGGAAACATAGAAGAGTCTATTACTGAGATACCTATAATTAAGTGAATAGCTAACTGTACGGCTGAGGCTTCTATGAGGTGATTTTGTAATAATGTTGGCATTTCAGTTTCTATCAAGCATTAGGGTGTGCAAAAGGAATATGAAGTGGTAACTCACCTTAAAGAAGTTGATGACTAACTTCCCCAGCAAAAATGGCCATTTGAAGAAAATATTGGGTTCTATGTTCTGGCCAAATATTCATTCAAAATGTAATAAAATCATACTCAACAGTATAAAACTTAATGGTTACTCTAGACTGCTAGGTATCATAAATGGTTTTTGTAGAAAAAAAAGTTATGTTTAAAACACTTTCTCTTAAAAAATGGCAATGACTATCTCAGGATTTCGTGTAATGTATATATAAGGTCCCCTGTGATGTTACTGTAACATTTTTGATTATAAGAGAGAATTAGTTATTTCAAACATTCCGTGGTAGTTTCTTCCTCTGTGTTATGATGCTATGTATTTTAACACAAATCCTCAATATTTTATATTATGGGGGCAGGGGAAATTTAACATTTAAATAAACACACATCATCTTTCTTTGTTTTTCTGAGAATGATATAAAAGTTCATTCCAGTATCAGAACTAAAGTTTGAGTATATCAAGCTCAAGAAAATGAGTGACCCAGTAACCCACAAACAAAGCCAACTGAGCTAAAGAATACCAGGGGAAAATCATAGAGAATGATAGAAGTTTTGCAGTGCTCCTCCGACTCTCACAGTGTGCAAGAGTCTGATGGAGACCAGGCATTAGAATCTAAGGAATTGTCTCGATTCTTTAATTGTGGGGCTTTCAAGCCCCATGAAAGGGAAAAATTTAACCCCACTACTGATATGATCAAAAGCAGTGAACAGTTAAGTCTTGGACCTCCAGTTATCCCTTTCTCCTAACCCAGCAATCACAGTTGGAGCACTTCAGCCTCCCCAGAAATGGTAGAAAGTTTTTGTAATTTGGGTAGAAGCCTCATTGTTGCAGCATGCACACTGGTGGAATAGTGGTCAGATGCCCTCCTACAGCATTCTGCCTGGGTTGCTCACCTAAAGCAACTGCCCTTAGCATATTCCCAAAACCTCAATAGAACACCAGCTCTCTCTACAAATGTAAAACTTTACTTCTTGTCACATCCCCAAATATGATCTCTATCTAATACTAGTAAATTATTTTACTCAAATCAGTAAAAACTGTGAGTCTAGGCAGAGCCTATGCTGTTGAACACCAAAAAGACAAAAGAGTTAATAACAAAAAGGGATTTAAAAAAATTCTTGAATACTTCTTCTAAACTATGGGCAAAGGAAGTCCAAATCTGCCCAATGGAATGATCTGAAGATGAAGACAGATTACAGCTTAGTGCTTGTTTGATAAATTATGCCATCATACTGCTAGTGTTCATCAGTGATCTCTAGGAATACATCAAGGGGTGTCACAGCCATGCTGTTGGAGAAGAAGAAAGGAAAATGAAATAGGAAGCAATTGTTTTCAGCAGTTACTGTTTGGAAAGTTCACAAATGTGGAGAATTTGTTGTCAGCATTTATACATACACATATCATTTGTCATAAATTACTTTCCTATCAAGCCACTTTTAAGCTGAAGTTGTGTGAAATTCAGTCATGCTCTGTCACTTTTGCCTTACTTAAAACATCCCCTCTACAGTTGATTATTTGTGATATACCCATCTTATTCCTCATTTCGCTGATCAAAATCCAACACATTTCATACTGTGACAAAAATAAACAGGAAAAAAAATGGCTAAAGTTGAACTAGGACCAATTTTACCCAAACAATTTTAGAACACATAAGGTAGGAAATTCTTTCCAAATCATTTTATAAGAGGAAATCTCTGAATAATGAGTAATGATGAAGAGATTATAAGAATACTACATAAGTCCCTCAAATAAAACTTTTAAAAATCAAATTTGTTATTTAAAAGATATAGTGTTATAACAAATTGATATTTAACTCAACACTAAGATTTATTTAAAATTCTAAAATTGACTGATGTAATTCACCCTACTAACAGTCTAAAAAGCAAAAAATTAAACATATGACAACAGAAGCAGAAAAAAATTTGACAATATCTTACACCCAGTTATGATTAAAATCCCTCTGCAACTGAAAACATAAGAAAATGTCTAAACCTGACATAGAGTATGTACTAAAAAATCCATAGTTAGCATTATACCCTGTGGTGAAAGTGAATATTATTACTCTAAAATAGGAAGCATGCCAAGGACTTGTTCTCTCACACATTCTTTTAATGATTATATCACAGTTCATAGTCAGTGCCATAAAGCAAATGGAAAATAAAATGTAAACCTCTAAGGGATTAACATGTATAAGGAATCTATCCACAAAATAACTATTAAAACTATTAAGTAGCTCAAGAATATTGCAGGTTAAAAGTACAATATATATTATCAGCTTTACTTTCGAATATTGTTACCAGCAGATTAAGTAAAACAACTTTGAAAAAAATTATAGAACAAATATGTTGTTCCAATGAATACATTTGACAAGAGATAAAACCTCACCTTATGCACAATGACTCCTCTCTGTGCCTGGGGGTAAAGGGGGATGAAGGGGGGGCACATAGGAATTGGGGTTCCAGGGAGCACGAGCTGAAGCACCACTTCTGGAAAGTTGGAGAGCTCTGGAAAGGAGAAAGAATAAGATGACAGGAGGAAGACAGAGAGGGAGTAGAATGTAAGAATCTCACTTCAGTTTGAACCCATACTCCTGGCCTTCTATCCTCACAGTCTCAGTATAAAGTGAGAACACAATGCTCATCAACCTAATGAAGGATCAGTTGCTGCCAGAGAAGGGCTGTGAGCTGGCTCCACCTTATTACCCCACCTTGCTAATAGTGCCTGCCTCAGTGTCCCTGCCCTCAGAGTCCAAGTCAGACCAGCTGACCCCACACACCCAAGCATCCGTTACCCAGAATATCATGGTGGTCCCTGTGCCGTCTATAGGACTGCTGACGGCTGACTTCCCTGTTCTCAGAGGTGGAGCAGAGAAGGGAGTCAATCAAGGGGTCCTGGTTTGGCAATCACATCCCCCTCAGGCTCTCTTGTGACCACAGCCTCATCAGTTCAGACCTTTTCCATTTTGGCTCCTTTGAGTGTCTCAGCTCTTCCCTCTGGCTCACAAGCCCTGCAAGGTGGTCCCTGACCTATCCAAGAAGGTAGCATCAACCCTAACCAAGGAAGGAGGTGGAGGTGGTGGTGGAGGTGGCAATATGGTTCCTAAGCATCCACCTTGGGGGGTGCCACAAGAAGAAGCAGATGCTGGAACCAGAGCTACTTGAGATGAATGAGCGTTGTGTCTTCTCCTCTGAGGTTGATGATGACTGTCAGAAAGACAACAAGACCTGCAGGTGCTGGATGTGCTCACTGAAATTCTATTCAAAGTTGCAGATGCAGATCCACCCAATGTCACACACCCAGACCAAGCCCCTCAAGTACTCACATTGTTCCAAGATCTTCTCCAGCAGTTCCTACCTGGCCCAGCATATCCATATATACATAGAGGCTAAGCCCTATAGTTGTAACTTCTGTGACACATACTTCCACCAGCTTTCCTATCTTCAGTAACACACCCATATCCCACTCCAAAATGCAAACAGAGACCATCAAGCCCCACAAGTGCCTGCACTGTTTTAAGACATTTGCCAACACCCCCTACCTGGCCCAGCACCTCCATATCCACTTGGGTCCCAATAACAACTGTTCTGATCGCCAGAAGGCCTTTCACCAGCTCTCCCACCTCCAGCAGCACACACGAATCCACACCGGTGATGGACCATACAAATGTGCACACCCAGGCTGTGAGAAAGCCTTCACACAACTCTCCAGTCTGCAGTCCCACAGTTGGCAGCACAACAAAGATAAACCCTTCAAGTGCTACAACTATTATCAGACATACATAGAACCAGACTCACTAGAGGTGCACTTATCTATGCATACGGTAGACACCTGCACTATCTGTATTCGAGCATATTCATCAGAAACATACCTTATGAAACATATGTGCAAACACAACCCTCCTCATCTCTAGCAACGAGTAGAGGCAGCAGCAGCAGCAGCAGCAGCAGCAGCAGTGGCAGTGGCCCAGGCCCACGCACAAGCCCAAGACTGCCAGGCATCACAGCAGCAGCAACAGCAGCCACAGCCACCACACTTCCAGTGCCCTGGGACAACCAGGGTGGGAGTGGTGGGGACAGCAGTGTTCCTTTGACCTGACCCCCTGTAAGAATGTGGCACACCATAGGACATCTGCCTCACTGTCACCACCAGCACCATCCAGGTGGAACTCCTAGCCAGATCTATGCTGCCACCCATTGGGAACAAGAGAAAAAAGTGCTGGTCTCTTTTCTCACCACCTCCTCTTGGGAAAAGTCCTTTTCTTCAGTGACAAGAATTGTCACCATCTCCTGGGGCCTCAGGCACAGCTTACCTTTGCAGGATACCATCATTATTTTCAACTCTTCTTCAAAGGAACATCAGCCCTCCTGAATCACAAAGAAAACTGAGCTCATTGTGTCATCCAGCATCCCTCCTCCCAAGCAAAGCTTTTAAACTTTGGGTTGGAGCTCAAGAAAAGTTTCTGTGAGGTCACAGCAAATCCTTATGTTGGTACTTATTCTCTCCCTCATCCTCAAAGTTCAGGCTGAAAGAAGACTAGAAGACTAGGTTATCTCAGATAACAAAAAGAAGGGAGCTCCAAATACAACCGCCTCCTGTCCTATGTTTGCCTGTAAAAGAATGGAGGTGTTTTGTTTGTTTGTTTGTTTTTCATGCCCCAACCCCTGAAAGTCATTTTCTTCTCCTACATGGTCTCACTTTACTTCCTACCTACTGCTGGTAGAAGATGATTTGGGTGGGGATTAAACCTCCTTTTATTTGTAAGGGGGCAAAGGCTGAGATATGGTCCCCAAGGAGCCAGAGATTCTCCAGGTAATCAAGGGTGGCTTAGAAGTGTGGATTATGGTTTTCCTCAGAACCTTTCTTCCCCTTCTCTGCCAACCAAGGCCCTATACTCTGTCTCCCTATGTCGCATCCCAAGGGGCTATGAGAACTTTGTGTTGCAGAGAAGGGAGTATTCAGGGTAAATACAAGGACTGAACTTAGGTCCCTAGGTGCAATGGTCAGATGCCAGACATGAATTTGTGTATAAATGTATATTTATATATAAATAAATGTTTATATATATATACACTATTTATGTAGACTATATATATATATATATATATATACCCATTCATCATGGCCATCTTTGTTGTAACCATTTCTGTGTTTGTAAATGCATTACCTCTGTGAATTTTCATAAAAAAGAGATAAAACCTCAACACAATAAACTATAACTATTATAAAATGAATTAAAGAAGATCCAAATAAAAATGAAGATATAGCATAGTCATGTACTCAATGACTCAGTATTGATAAGATGCAAGTTTTCCTCAAATTATTCTTTACATTCTAAACAAAATAAAATCTCAATGATTTTTTTTTGGTAGAAATATAAAAGTTGACTTGAAAAATTTAATGGAATTCCCAAGAGTATAGGCAATCTTAGGAAATGCTATTTTTAGTTAAGTTTATTTAATTTTTATGCTTTTTATTTATTTTTAGTTTATTTTTGGTTGATATATTAAAAAACATAAAAATCACACATATTAATGGGATACCATCAGATGATTTGATATGTGTATGTATTGTATAATGTTTATATCAAGTTAAACATGTTTATATACCCATTTATTATTTCTTTATTGTGAAACTTTCAAAATCCTGTTTTAAAATATTTGAAATGTATACTGAATTATTGTTTTCTATAGCCACCCAATGTTATGATTTTGGTCTATAATGTTCCTTCAAAAGGTTGTAACTCGGCGGTGGAGCACTCGCCTAGCATGTGTGAGGCCCTAGGTTCGATCCTCAGCACCACATAAAAATAAATAAAATAAACTTATTGTGTCCAACTACAACTAAAAATTAAATATTAAAAAATAAACAAACAAACAAAAAACTCATGTTCTGAAAGCATAATCCCCAGAAAAGCAAGGTTCACAGTTTTAGGCAACAGTTAGCACTCTGACCTTATCAGTGCATTAATCCATAAACAACTGAATTGACTACTGGGTTATAACATGGCTGGAGAAAGTAGGTCTTAGGTCCAAGAATGGTCTTTGACTATATTTGTCACTAGCCCATCTTCTCTCTTCTTTCTCCTTTTCTCCCCCCCTTTCCCCCACTCCAAATTCCTGGCTGCCATGAACTAAGCAGCTTTCAAGTAGCATGCCCTTCAATCATCATGTTCTACCTCACATTAAACAAAGAGCAATAAAGTTGGGTGACCATGGAATGAAACCTCTGAAACCATGAGCCAAAATAAAGTTTTCCATGTCTAAGTTGTTCTTGTCAGTTACTTTGGTCACAGTTATGAAACACTGACTAACACAAATTGAAATTAAGTAGGGTCACTGCTATTGTTATATATAACCATGTGGTTTGGAAGCATTTGGAATTGGTTTGAGGAATGAATTTAGAAAAATTGGGGGATAAAGGCTGGAGAAGTCTTAGAATGTTGTAAGCAGAACTTAATGAGTAATATTGGTGGGAGATAAAAAGAATTGATTGCTTATAGGACTGCATATCATAAATACTATCCTCATAAGGTTTCAGAAGGGAATGAGGACTCTATCAAAATTTGCCTAGAGGCCATTCATACAAAAAATTTGTCTATATTTTACCCAAGTACTGAGATTTTTTGTGAGATTAAATTGATAAGTGATGGACTAATTATCTGCAGCAGAGCATTCAGGCAATGGCATAGGTATTGCCCATGGCTTTTATCCGGGTTTACTTTAAGAATCATGAGAAAAAAGCAGAGAGAAAGTTTGTAGAAAACTTTCATTTTGGCCAGAGGAGAAGCACATGTAAAATTGGAACCATCAAAGGCATAGTTGTTGAGATTCATCACCACTAAAAAGATAAAAAAGTACTTTGCCCAGAGACAATAGGAAAGATGCTTTGACAGCAGCTCAGGAATCTGAAAGACCACAACCATGGCAACTTGTAGGGTGTAAAAGTGAAAAATTTTTTTGGAAAGAGACCTTGGGGTACCCTGCTCACACGTGGTGCTAAGAAGTTATTTCCCCAGAATTTGTTTCACTGTGATCAGTCACCCAGGAATTCAAGGATCAACTGTGGCAGGGGCCAAAGGGGGCCTGCCTGATGCTTCAACTAATGGCAGAATTGGCATCATCTATGTGGTGTATTTTGTAGGAATGCGAGATTCTGGAATTAAGGGATCATTTAGGCTTCCCTTGGAATTGTAAAGGAGGCCTGGGAGGTCAGGAAAAGTATAGTGTCAGGAAAAGTATAGCCCTGCAAGAAGTCCTAAGGTGAGTGAAACAGAAGTTGGAATGGAGATCTCAGTAATTAATAAATGTTAGTAGTGTGAAACATCTGCCAAGAAAGGCTTCAGGGCAGAAACTGAGCCAGCCTAATGAGAGAGGCCTCGAGGGCTGCAACCAGCAAGTCCAAAGGGGTGGGGCTGCCCAAGTCATTTGGAACTCATATGTCGCCACCGTGTGCCTCAGATACTTGATATGGAGCTACAGACTTGTTTGCTCATTTGGGTTTTAGTCTTGTTTTGGTCCCATTCCTTCTTTCTGCGTCCCATTCCTCCCCTTTAAAATGGGAATGTTTACTCATGCCATTTTAAATTATGTGTTTATAACTTGCTTTTGATTTTTACAGCCGTTCAGAGCTAGGAGTTTGCCTTCAGGTTCAGAAGAGACTTTGAACTTGGACTTTTGAATACTGCTAGAACCATTAAGATTATGGAGACTGTTGGAGAAGAATTGAATAAAATTTATATTGTGAGATGACATGAACTCTTGGGAGCCAGGGGCAGAATGTTATAGTTTGTATATGAGATATTCCTTAATAGTTCATGTTAGGAAATGAAGAAATGTTCAGAGGTGAAATATATTATGAGGTCTATAACCTCATCATCAGATCAATCCATTCGAAAGATTAATATTTTGAATAAACTACTGGGTGATAACCATAGGCAGATCAGGCATTGTTAGATTAAGTAGGTCACTGAGTGCACCCCCTGAGGGATTATATTTAGCCTCTGTCTCCTTGCTCTCTCTCTCTCCTCTCTCTGATTGCCATGAACTGAGCAACTTTCCTGCACAACACAATTCTACCATAATGTTCTTCTTTATTTTGGGCACAGAGCAAAGGAACCAGATGAATGTAGATTGAACCTCTGAAACCATGAGCAAAAATAAGTTTATCCATGTATAAATTGTTCTTGTCATGTACTTTGGTCACTGTAATGAAAAGGTGACTAACACAACACTTAATATCTGTGTATTGTATTATCCTAAAAGTTTATTGCTTGTCTGGGGATGTCGCTTAGTGATAGACTACTTACCAATCATTGGTGAGGTCTGGGCTTGGTCTCCAGAACCACAAAACTAAAAAGTTTACTGCTAATGAAATTTGATATGATACAGCACATTCATTAATATGGGCTAGGTGTGATGAGCCATTGATATCAGATTCCATCTACTTCTTGCAATGAGATTCAGTCCACATTTCCCAACTACTTGAGGATGTTATTTTGTGAAAGGAGAAAAGAAAACAGAGTAGTAGGTATATGGATCTTGGTCTCTGTAACACAGTTTATAATACCTGATGCTGTCCCTGCTTTCTGATTCCTGAGTACCTAACAGAGAGCCAAATGGAATCTAACACAACTTGAAGATGTTGACACAGCTAGCATCAATAAAATATTTCAGAGAATCCTACAATGAAGGATACATTATTTAATGTGTTCAACTGCTGTAATCTGTCCCTGAGTGATTTGTTCTAGAAATAGTTTGTGCTAGAGTCTCTGGATTAATAGTTAAGAAATGGCTACTAATGCCATGTCTGATGGTACAGGATGGGGTTCCTAGAACATAAGGAACATTTCATTGGCTAAATGGTGTCTAGATACTTCAGTGTTTACTTACAAAATGAAACAGGAAAGCTTTCTAGAGAAGATAAATTCTTAACTTATAGGCCCTTTAAAGATATCTATTAGTTAATTAGGAAGTAGATATATAAGTGGAATTGGGGAAGCAGAAGTATAAAAGGGCTTCTTAATCATGTAAATAATTTTCAAATATATGAATAATCTGTTTTTTCCAAAGAAGATAGATAATTTTATGATTAATAAAAATAGCTCCTCATAAATACCTTTGTTATCCATCTATATAAAATTATACAAATACAGTGGCAAATTCCTAAACCTTGTATTTAGAATGTCTACTTATTTCTTTGTATCACCAAAGCACTTTGATAATTTTTATATCAATTACTATTTGATATTTTATTATGCTGAAGATTCTTTTTGGTAGGAATAGTAGCATGTTTACTTATAACACATAATGAACATCAGTTTGACACATTGGTAATAAATATCACGATAATCCAACTATTTTAATGTCCTAAGATTAATAACCTTAATTCCATCTGCAATTATAATTTACTTTTGTCAGGTAGCATACATAACACAGGTTACAAGAATGAACATATGAATATCTCCCTGGAGGAACATTATAGTATATCTGAAAGAAACTTAGTTCTTCTGTCAGCTGAGGTTCTCCAAACCTAATTTAACACAATTCCCAAGAGTGATATAATTATCATATATACTTTTAAATATATTTTCCTACTTTTTTTTTCTCTATAATCTTCAGAGATGAGCACAGTGAGTAGCAAACAAGACACTCATTGTTGCCTGGATGAAATAATGAATGGGTAAGTTAAAGTTTGTTTTAGTCAGTTTATGCATTTTGCATAAAAAGACCTGACAAGAAAAACTATAAGAGAAAATGTGATTTGGAGTCTCACGGTTTCCGAGTTCTCAGTCTAAAGATGGCCAACTCTGTTCCTTGGGGTCTGAAGTGAGACAGAATATCATGGAAGAATTTGATGGCGGAGGAAAATAGAAGGGATTTCTCTCCAGGAAGGAGAGAGAGAGAGAGAGAGAGAGAGAGAGAGAGAGAGAGAGAGAGAGATTTCACAATAAAATATATCCCCAGAGTCACCTCCAGCTGCCTTTGCCTGCCTACAGTTACCGCCAGTTAATCCCACTGATTTGGTTAAGTCTGTCATAACCCAATGAATTCACCTCTAAGTTTTCTTACATTGTCTCATGCAGGAGGTTTTGGGGGACACCTCATATCCAAACCATAACAGTCTTTAGTTGTATAAATTTGATTCCAAGTTAAATTTTGCTTATATTTACTCTCCTAAACGACAAGCAAAATATGCTTGCTAAAACATGGCTGCAATTTTGAAACAAATGCTTTTCTTTGATTTTATTTTTTTTCCAGGTACTCACATTTTTTCCAGAGGAAATGTATGAGTTAAATACTTAATAAAGGTAGTTTGTACTTTTAAATTTCTAAGAGAGTAGCCTTAAGAATAACTATAAAGTTTATAGCTTAACAACTAAATTACAGAATTTAAATAATAAATGAACTCTGATATTATTTGTTTTAATAAGAGTGAAGAAATTAAGGAAATTAGATCTGGAAACCTAGATAAATTTCCCCTATAAAATTTACTACTGAAGAGAAAGAACTAAAATTATTGCCTTCTTATAATCTTTTTATTGTTTTTCCTAACATTTTACTTACAACTGAAAAAACAAAAAAGTTAAAATGGAAGTAAGTCTTTTAATCCAAATTAAGATAAGTAGTTCTGTGGTTATTTATAGTATTTTAGTGAGTTTAGGTCAATATTCACTTGAAGCAATTATCTTATTTCTTAAATCTCTCGGTATACAAAGAATTATTTGTTTAAACTAAAGACAAACATGTCAAATCTCCTATGAGACAAATATTTTGAGCAAAATCTTAAAAATCCTCTAGATTAAATTAATAAAAATTTTTAAGTTTATGATGGATCTTCTAAAAACCTCTTCTAATCTGTTTTAAAATTTTAAGGTCAAAAGCAAATGAGTATATACCACAATTTCTTTGTATGAAATACTTCTTTTCTTAGCAGAAGCTTCCATTAGGCAAATAAAACAGAAAATGAATTACTTCAGGTTGTATATATCAAGTAAATATTTCATAATTGTTTGAATCTCTATTCACATATTATATGAAAATTATATTGTTATAATTTTCATATAATATGTGAAAATTAGTTATGTGTTTATCAAATAGGTTTAAGTCTAATAATATGTCAATGTTAAAGGTAGAGAGGCTTTTGTTTTATGTGTTTTGAATAATATCCAGAATCTAGTTCTAGCACAATAAAAACAATTATTGTTCACTGCACATGGATTCTGAAATTCCTATGCAATAGGAAATACAGATTTTAAAATATGAATAAAAATGTTAACTCTATCCAAGTATGTTCTTCTTTTTTAAAGTGTTAAATATAATTTGAAGCAAAATGAATAACCAATCAAGGTCATGAAAGGTTAGCTTAAATTATGACCTATATTTAAAAACCCTTAGAGACTCATACTTTAAATTATTAATACAAAAGAATACAAGCAACACTTATAATAATAAGAAGTGAGAAGTATATCATTTCAGAATTCATACTACCACTTGACATAAAACCTGGGGTTATTTCTAATTTTGTTACATCTAAGCAATAATTATGTACGTTGTTTAGCAGTGACTAAAACATTTTCTGTCTTTATAAATGATTTAGCTATTTATGTTTCCTTCTTCATTATATTGTCTTATAAGGCAATTTACAAATGTGGTAAGAAACTGTGCATCAGAGTGTGAAATTACTTTAGATACTGTTCCTAAAATGCTATCAAAAGTGATAGATTCTGGTGGAAAATGCATGAATTCACAGATCCCTTTCATGCAATTTCATTATTATTAGTTTCATATCATTGCCACTATAATATTTTAACCATTTTCAGAAGAGAAATTTTGACAATTATGGGATATTACTTTTTTTCCTATAATAAAAGAACATTTAATTTTAAATAAAATACATTTGGCTGGTTTTTGACTTGAAGTATATTACTTTAGATTATTTTCCTTACATAGAGTGCAGTATGCTGAATCCTGACAAAAACGAATTTTGTTAGAGGAAAAGCTGTAATAATCTTAAAGAATCTTATAATATCTATAAGTAAATACTTAAGAAATAAACACCTATAAAATAATTGATAGGATGTTGAAAGTGTGAAATATTTCTGCATCACTTTCTGTTGGTGATGAATGTTATTCCTAACGAGAAAGCTAAGAATTTAAATGTATATTCCCTAATAAGTGCAAGTGATCAGTATTATTATTACCCACTTCATGATTATTATGTTCATCCACATTTAAATACAATTGTAAGTATTACCTTTTAGTTCTCTTCGCTGATCTCAATTATTTTTGCCTAACTTGGTTGAAATATTATTTTTATTGTATCATTATTTTTCATAATTTTGTGTTATGGAGTACATTTACTAGCAAAGCAGTGTCTCAAAATAAATTTATAGATTTCAGAATCAGTTCACCTCATTTGATACTTTCCTTCTCTCATTGTATAGTATTAGGTATTATTAATCTCAGCCAAATGACTCATTTCTCTGGAATTTGGTTTCTATGTCTGTTGTATGAACTGTCTGTTGAGTTTCTTTAAAAAAAAAACAGTGTTCAAGACAAAATAGGTACCTATTAAATGGCTCATAGCCTTTATAATTTATATATATGCATATAACATATATTTATGTCCAGTTTTAGTTTGATGTCAGTGTACACAAAGACCTGAATTCATTCTACTAATCTCGTGGTAATCTAACTTTATATTTGATGTTTGGTGGTTGACCATTTCTAAGCTCTATCCCTCCCAATTTCACTTTTCCCCATACATTCATTTTTTTCTCCTTTGGCACTTGTAGAAGGTTCAAACAATAAAATCCTAGTTATGTGAGGTAATCCTTATCATAACCCTATCTCCCAACCACTGACAAAACCGAGGCCAGCTGTCTGCCTCTGTTCTATCATACCACTTTTAAATCAGCCCAATTGCTTTCTCTGCTCTTCCCCCAAAGCCTCAGTATAAGAGCAATAGCCTCTTAGATGTCATATGCCATCATTAGTCTTGAGATTCAAATCAAAATTCATGTGGACAGGAGTAGAATCATTCAAATCCTGTTTAAGGGTTTCCTACAACAGTTAACTTAGGCATTTTGAAGTGTTTCATTTTTTTTTTTGCTCAGTTGTTTACATAAATTATGGATATAATAGTAGTTTAGTAGTTTATTATAATTTATAAGCACTCTGCCACTGAGCTTTATCCCATCCCCACATAATAAATAAATTTTAGATAATCTTCATTACTTTTTGCATTGATTTCATTGTACATCAAAGCTGTTTTAAGTGCTGTGCAGAATATATATATATATATATATATATATATATATATATATATATATGGCTGTCCTAGAAATACTTTTTATATCAAGTCATTTAGCAACCTTTATTAACACAGAACCAATATTGCCAAGCAATGGTTTTTGACTTATTTTCTATAGAATGAGTGCTAAAAGGATGTTCTCCAATTAAAAAAAAAAAAAATCCCTCAGATTTCCAAGAAAATGGCAGAATTTTAAAGGCCTAGAGGTGAATGAGACCTTGAGACCTGACAGAATTGACACTAAGATTCTTTTCTAAGATCCATCTATGAGAATAGAAACTCTATGGCCAACTGAGCTGGCAACCTAAGATGGGTTCACAAGAGCTGGCTGTACCAATAACTCGTGAAAATGGCAAAAGAAGCATCCAACACACAGAAATACCTTTTGTTTGCAGAAATTAGGGACAGCTCTAGACCTTAAAGGTCCATTGGAAAGAGAGAGCTTGCACATGAATTCTTTACTTTTATGGGGGTGGGACACACAAAGGGAGGTTCAATGGAATGCTCTTTCCAAATAAGGCAAGGGGTCAGGTTTCAGGGGGTTGAGTCTAGCTTTGTAATATTTTGCGGTCAGCAGATTGACATCTTGGAAGGCCACACCCATCTCAGGCGCTGTGTGGGATCAAAGGCAGAGGCAGAGGAAAATTCACATGTTTGTTGCATGGCCCAAAGAGCACGCAATACCAGGCCAGTCCTCCCATACGCTCAAAAGCTCATAGCTCACACACACAGCCCACAACTCGCTGGCAACAAAATTCTTTTCCAACATTACTCAGAAAATATCCGGCTTGGAGAGGTCTCTGAGGAAACTACTGTTTTTTAGAATGTCAAAGTAGCCTCTCTAAGGGTCACCATAGCACAATACATGTATTAACAGGTGTTTGAATTTCTTTTTCTTCCTATTTTTCCAGTATTTTCACTTCCCTGAAGAAATTTCCCATGACCATTTTTCTTTGGAGAAAAACATGAACCCTTGTAAAGAGATAGTTCTACAAGATACACTGACAGTAACAGAGTGGACTGCTATGATGTTCATCTGTTAGTGGGTTTTACCTGAGGGACCAGAGAGATGGGAAATCTTGTGAGCAGCCAAATATTGCGAGGAAGTTTTCTTTGTCGAGGAGAATAAATCTTATAATAGAGTGGTGCTTTCTGTACATTCTACCCGTTTTCCTATATCATCTCATTCTCTTGTCATATAGGATGATATGATGTGATAACATCTGATCAAAGGCCATGAAACAAAGTATGGAATACCAGCATTGCCCTTCAGCCTTTTCTTGCCTTAACAACTGAACATGACTTATGTTGCAAATGGTACAACTGCAAAGCAGTGAAGCCTCCATTAATGCACAGTTGTGGTTTTTGTAACAGAGCCCCTTCTCACCATTTCACCATACCATGATTTTTACCTATAACAGGAATGAAAAAGAAGTTTCTGCTCTGTGAATTAATTTAGATGATGTGATTTTTTTTCCTCTTAGCGTTTTAGTCTATTCTGATTAATATTATTTGTTATAAATAATTCATGGGTCGTAGCAAGTTGTTTGACAGGATATTCCAAAACTTTTAAGGAATAAAACTAGAGAATTGATTCATAAAGACACTTAAACTATAGTTCTAATAGATGGATCAAAATCAAAGTGAATAAAATAAAAAGTTATTATTTCATCAAAATTTTCAACTTATAATAAAATCATTGCCTTTTTTATATTTGGTATCTTTATGGTTTTTCTGGAGAGGGAGTACTGAAGATTAAAGCTAGAGGCTCTTTACCACTGAGTTATATTATCATTATTTTATTTTTTTTATTTGAGATAATATCTTGCTAAGTTGCTGAGGGTCTCACTAAATTGTTGACGTTTGCCTCAAACTTGTGATTCTCCTGTCTCAGTTTCCTGAGTTTCTGGGATTATAGATGGATGCCACCATAACCAGGGGTTTTTTGTTTGTTTTTTTGTGGTATTGGGGATTAAACCAAGGGCCTTCTTCATGCCAGGCAATTGCTGTACCTCTGATTTATATCCCAGATATCCCCAGTCTATCTTTGTGGCTTTGAAGTTATAAGCTCCAGAGCAAACAAAATGCTTTCATCAGGAAGGGGAAAAAGTAATTATTTTGAATTAGAAGCTGAAACTGATACTTGTCCTTTGGGGACTTATTCTACTGGATGAACAATTTATGAATATTGATGAGAGATGAAAACTCCCTCCCAATATGCATATTAAAAACAGTTACTCCACCATATTCCAGTCTCCCTTGTTGGTAGGGCATAAACAAGACATGCACTTTAATCAAATCAAATGCATTTGTTCTTGACTTTGATTTCACTACCAAAATATACTATAAAAATAGAAAAACTTTCGTGGTAAAAGTACTGTTAAAAAATCAAATTATAGTCTATATGACAGAGATGTCATTAATGGTATACAATGTACAATACAAGCTCTATTTGTGGCCTAGACCAAGTTATCTGATAGTCATCAATGCTGCCAAAAGAATCTTCAATGGAGCAGTTTATAGAATAACACTAAATGTGATTACAACTGTATAATTTATGGAAACTGATTTTCCACATATAGGGCTAAATTTGTGAACTGCAAGCAGATCAGTCAATAAAATGACTGACTTGGTTTAAGTCATATATTTTCAATATCTAGTAATTCAATATGAGAACTCCTGACTTGTGTAACAGACTTTGTTATGAATCCCATGTTTTTAAGAAATGAAGTGAATACAAGGAAAATTTTATCAACCAGGTTCAAATGGAAAGGAAATATGGTCAAGAAGATAATGAGGTCTTAGAGCATTTGATACTGGAAGTAAGGGAAATAGAAAATTGGAAGAATAAGGAGTTAAAAATCAAAGACTCCCAACCTTATACTATAATATAATTTAAACTTCCAAGTCTCTAAAATTGTGAGAAATGAATTTCTGTTGTGCAAACAAATAAAATGCTTCTCATCTAATAAGTGAAAATCATTACAAAAGTCTTTAGAAATGTGTCCATGCCCTGGGGCATGTGGAAGTTTGTAGTTAGCCTTGCATCCTTTATACAGGAAAGTTACCAAATAGTGCCGCAGTCTGGCTGGGAACAAATGCCCACTTTTTCATGAGCGCTCCTCATATAAGAAATATGGACATACGCACATACAGACATACAACACAAAACACAAGAGTGCACACAAATGTACAACACATAAGAAAATAGTAAAGGCCTTGTAGCTTTACCTGGGTGAAATCTCCATTGCAATGTTTAAAAACTCCACAGTCAAAAAATAAAACTGATCAGAAAAACATTAACCTAGGTTTGTATGAGCTCAAAAAATAAAAATAGAACCTTATGATGTGGAAAAATGCAATAATAAAATAGCTATTGAAAAAAGCATCCTGGTTAATCACTGTCGCAGATGTAAGAATGGCCAAGCTGGAGTTCTGGATATCAGCTGTTATGGATTTGAGTCAAATCATCTTCTTTT
>NW_026000075.1:18189335-18222322 GCF_001458135.2 Marmota marmota marmota | reverse complement strand
ACAGGCCACCAAATGCCGCAGTCTGGCTGGGCACAAATGCCACAGTCTGGCTGGGCACACAATCACGAGCCACCACACAGCTTGTAGACTCAAACAGCAACTCTTTATTCCCGAACTCACACCAGCCGTCTACAACCACGTCCTGGGGAAATCCACGTTCTCTGCCCAAATCCACCTCCACTGGGCATCTGTCTCCCAAAATATACTGTCTGAATCCCGTGAGAACTCAAGGGGAACTCAGGCAGCAGGATACGCCCTATTCCCAGCAGGAATAATCGTAAACCTTAAACCTGGAACCTAAACTGGGAACGCCCTAAACCCGATTATGTTAAACCGGGAACACCCTAATCCGCCCTGGTCCTTGAGCAAGGTCACCTACATTCAATGTCACTGCAACATGGGGTACGCTGGCAAGGAAATTGTCATACCTACTTGGCTAATGGCTCCCAGCAAAATAGTATCCTTGATGTACAGTATAATTTCATTTAAGATGGCGCTGTAATTAGGATCTTAATTGTCTTGCAACAGGTCCAAAAGCAAAGAGACCAACTAATATTAAACTAACACCTCAATAACTGTGAGAAAATAAAAACTTTCTATAAGTTGATTATTTCAATTATTAGATATAGTGACAGAAAGCTGATTAATATTGATGGGGAGGTCGAAGGTCCTTAAAACAGGTGGAAGTGAAGAGATTTTACTGAAAAAATGGGAGAATTTTAACAGAAAACAGTAGAAAAGTTTACAGGATCACTCATGATGTATTAAATATTTCACTCAGTCAGTAAATGATATGGTTTCTCCTGTTTCTCTCTTCTCAAGCAGCATGAGAAGTACTGGAAACACAAGGTGACTAAATGTCTCTAAATTCAAAGCTTATAATCTAAAGAAGGAGCTAAGTTATACCAAATAAATTAACATAGTGCATAATAAATGCCTCCATAGTCATACTTAATGAGAAATATAGGAAGGCATATACTAACTAAGCAAACTGAGAAAAGGAAGGTGGAAGTTTTAGGAAGTTAAAAAAATTAGGAAGAAAGAAATGACCTCTAAATTTGATATAAGAATATAAGAGAGCAAATTGTTCAGAGATTGGGGAATGAGGATGATGTCAACAAAAATGAGTTTCAAATGAAACTTACTCTTTCAAAAGTTTGGAAAATTTTGAGAAGGATTGATGTACTCTAAATGTGTGATAGAATATTTCAAGGAAACCTTTAGGTTAAGAACTTTTCTTTGCTAAGAAATTTTTTTATTCCTAATTCAATCTCCTTACTAGTTGCAGCCCTAGACAGATCCTTTTTACTTCATGATTTAGTCTTGGTATCTATTGTGTTTCTATTGTCTGCTTGTTTTAATTGTCTGGTTTGTTGATATATAATTTCACATAATAATTTCTCTCAAATTCCTTTTTATTTTAAATAATTTTTAGTAATATTCCTACTTTCATTGTTTACTTTAGCAATTTATGTCCTCTATTTTATTTCTATCTATCTAAATTTTCTTCTCTTCTTTTTTTTTTTTTTTAATTTTTTTGAAGATCCATCTTTTGGTTAACTTGATTTTTTTTTCTAATATTTCTTCTCTTCTCTATTTCATTTCTCTGTCTCTAATATTTATTATTTTCTTCCTTCTATGGGCTTTGTATTTAATTCATTCTTATTCTTCTAGTTTCTAACATTGTAAAGTTAAGCTTATGATTTGAGATTTGTTTCACCTTACTGTATTTATAGCTATTAATTTTTCTTCTTTAGCACTACTCTTACTGTATCCCATGATTTTGGTATATTGTGTTATTATTTTCAGTTGTTTCTACATGTTTTCTAATTGCACTTGTATTTTTTTCCCCTTGAGTCATTGATTGTATGATAGAATGTTGTTGAATTTCACTAAATTGTGAATTTTCCAGTTTTTCTTCTGTTATTGATTTCTGACTTCATCTCACATAGGTTGGAGAAAATACATTATTTATCTTATTAAATCTACTGATACCTAGTCTGTAGTCTAACATATGTTCTTTTCTAAAGTATATACATATGCATTTGGCAAAAATGTGTATTTTGCTTTTGTGTGGTACCATATCCTGTTAGAGTCTGTTGACTTTTGTGTTGTTCAAGCCTTCTATTTTCTTCCTTATCTTCTATCATGTTGTTTCATCTATTCTGGAAAGTATTGATATCTTCCACTATTATTGCAGAATTATTTATTCCTTCAGTTCTCTCAATTTTTCCTCATTATTTTTGACAATCTGTCATTAGTTGAGTATATGTTTATAATTGTCACATCATCATACTATGAAAAAACAGATTTGCATTTGAAGTATTTACGTATAAATGAGAAATTATTTTTGTTATTTTCTATATACCTTATAGTTGTTTTACACCTTGTTTTCTATGTTACAGACTTCTGTGCTTGATTTATGAAGTTAAAATTTTAAATTCCTTTCTTATTTACTCCTGGTATATTTTTTAACTAATTTCTTTGTTATTATTATGAAAATTATATTTAAGCTTCTAAAGTTTTAACACTATAATTTGAATTATTGTTATTGATGTCACAAGATGACATTTTTATACTTTGTATGTACCAAAATACACACTTGAAATTGTTTTTTAAATTAATTCATCCTTAACTTATGTGTAAAGAAAAAGGTGGTGTTTTTTAAGCATTACTACACAAATACTGGTGTTTACTCAAATTTCATTCCTTCATACATGCCTGCAATCCCTTACAAGCATGAGGCAGGAGGATTACAAATTTGGGGCCTGCCTTAGCAACTTAGTGAAAATATCTTACCAAGATATTTTCTTAAAATAAACAATAAATAAATAAATAAGGGTGATGCCATTTCAGTGGCAAAGTGTCCCTGGGTTTCATCTCTAATATTACAAAAAAAAAAAAGAAAGAAAGAAAGAAAGAAGTCAAATATGCTGCATGCTGTGTAATTTCAAAATACAATAATAGGACAACCAAAGAAATACATTGTCATTCAAAAGGCAGAAATGCTAAGAAGGAGTGACAGCCTTCAACTAAATCTGATAGCTGAAAAACTAACATTTAATCTGAAGGATGAAGAAAATATTGTATTTGATTCATGTTGTTGCCCTTCTGGCTCCTGGATGGCTTGGAGACTCAGTTTTGGTCCCATGGTGGTAGAGGTCTCAACTCTGCAATTTTGCTATTTAGGGACTGAATTCCAAGGTTTTGGGGTGGCCCTACTCCTATACCTTGGCTGAGTGAAAACAACATAGTCACTCTCACAGGTAAAAAAGTTGTGAGTCCCTGAACACAATCTTAATGGATTCTTTATAGCCACAAGAGCTTTTTTCTAGAACATGCCTCAAAACTCTTTCTAGTCCCCAACCATTATCATTACTCAGTTCTAAAGTCACTTCCACATTTTTTAGGCATTTGTTATTGTAGTACCATCACTTTATGCTATTAATTTTATTAGTCCAGATATTATGATAATAATATCAAAAAATGGGTAACTTGTAAGCAACAAAATTTATTATGATCCTGGAGGCTGACATATACAAGATTATGGCACCAATAGAGTTGATATTTGACAAGGTCTCTCTTTTTCAAAGAGAGTACTTTCTATCTATATCATTTCATGGTAGAAGAAATGACAGTTTCTCTTGGCTTCCCTTTTAAGTGCACTAATTCCACTTGTGGGGTTATGCACCCTGACTGAATTATTACTGAATGGCTACATCTCCTAATACCATCATTTGGAGGTTAGAATTTCAACATATGAATTTTGAATTAATACAACATTCAACTTAATGTGTTTCTTACCTCTCGGTTTGCACCTCTGTGATCAGAAAAAACAATCAGCAGTCCGGAATCAGTAAAAATTCCTGAGTGTTGGTAGATATGGTCCTTATTGTCCACCTTGATATTTTAAGCTTTATGCAAACTTCTCTAAAAACATGTACATGGCTACTTGTCATGGGTCATTGGTGTGGAGGCTGTGCAGACAATATGATTCAAGGGCTGAAATTGACCAAAAGTAATCAAAATTTTCCATCCAAGACTTTTCCTAGAAGTTGCAAAGCTTCAGTAGATTTCAGAGTTTTAAAATAGTTACATTATTCAGCTTCTGCCAGTACAACTCTCTTTCAAGATTCCATATAGGAGAGAAAATATTCGACACTTGACTTTCTGAGTCTGGCTTATTTCCTTTAGCACAATGCTCTCCCATTCCATCCATTTACCCACCAGTGACATTATTTCATTCTTTTTTTTTATGACTGAGTAAAACTCCATTGTGTATATAAAACACATTGTCTTTACAGATACATCTCTTGACAGACATTCAGACTGGCTCCATAATTTGTTTACTGTGAACTGTGTTGTTATAAATATTCATATGCATGTACCAATATAGTATGCTGATTTTAGTTCTTTTGGATAAATACCAAGGAGTAGATAGCAGGATCATTTGATGTACAGTCATCTGATCCTTGAAACAGATGCATACATTGGAGAAAAGATAGACTTTCTAACAAACGGTGTGGGGAAAACTGAATATCTATAGGTAGAAGAATGAAACTAGATCTCTATTTTTTACACTGTACAAAATTCAACTCAAAGTGAATCACCTGGAAATTTGACCTGAAACAATGCAACTACTAGAAGAAAACATACAGGCAACATTCCAATGTGTTGGTACAGGTATCAACTTCCTTAATAAGGCTCCTAAAACACACACACACACAAAAACCAAAAATCAATAAATAAATTAAAAACTTCTGCACAGCAAAGGAACCAATTAACAGCACGAAGAAAAAGACTACAGGACAAGAGAAAAACTTTACTACCTATTCTTCTGATAGAAAATTAATATTCAGAATATATAAAGAACTCCAAAAACTTAACTCCAGAGAAAAACTAATAACTAAATCAACAAATGGACAAAAGATGTAAATAGCCACTGCTCCAAAGAAGAAATACTAATGGATAACAAATATAAGAAAAAAAAAATAATTCGACATTCTTAGCAATTAGGGAAATGCAAACCAGAACTGCATCAAGATTTTATCTCACTCCAGATAGAATGACAATCATTAAGAACAGGGACACTGCTACATCGATGTTCATAGCAGCACAATTCACAATAGCAAGACTGTGGAACCAACCTAGATGCCCTTCAATAGACAAATGGATAAAAAAAAATGTGGCATTTATACACAATGGAGTATTACTCTGCATTAAAAAATGACAAAATCATAGAATTTGCAGAAAAATGGATGGCATTAGAGCAGGTTATGCTAAGTGAAGCTAGCCAATCCCTAAAAAACAAATGCCAAATGTCTTCTTTGATGTAAGGAGAGTAACTAAGAACAGAGTAGGGACGAAGAGCAGGAGAAGAAGATTAACATTAAACAGGGATGAGAGGTGGGAGGGAAAGGGAGAGAGAAGGGAAATTGCATGGAAATGGAAGGAGACCCTCAGGGTTATACAAAAGTACATACAAGAGGAAGTGAGGGGAAAGGGAAAAATAATACAAGGGGGAGAAATGAATGACAGTAGAGGGGATAGAGAGAGAAGAGGGGAGGGGAGGGGAGGGGAGGGGGGATAGTAGAGGATAGGAAAGGCAGCAGAACACAACAGACACTAGTATGGCAATATGTAAATCAATGGATGTGTAACTGATGTGATTCTGCAATCTGTATTTGGGGTAAAAATGGGAGTTCATAACCCACTTGAATCAAAGTGTGAAATATGATATGTCAAGAACTATGAAATGTTTTGAACAACCAACAATAAAAAATTTAAAAAAAAAGAACACAAAGAACAATAATTGTTGGTGAGTATGTGAGGAAAAGGAACACTTACACATTGTTAATAAGACTATAAAATTAGTACAACTACTTTGGAAAACCATAGGAAGATTTCTCAGAGCATAAATTTTGTTGCACTACAGCTTACTATCAAGTCATACAAACATTGATAAATTTGAAGAGGACAGATAAAGCCCAAAATGAAAGTTAATTAAATATTGAAATTATTTTAAAAACATATCACAGATTATAGATTGAAATCAAAAGAAGTTTTATTTCCGTAACACTGTAAGAGAGAAAAGCAATTCAAAATAAAAAAGCATGTGGCCAAGTATATTCAAATCAAATTCTGAAGGCACCATAGCCTAACCTTTTATCATGCAATATAGAAAAGTAAGGGAGAGAATATAATGACCTACACATTTTTTTTTCTGTCCTATAGTGACAGCAAAATTCTATTCTGTAATTTAATAAGACTGGGAAAGAAAACATGTATAAGTGCCTGCTTCCTAGTTTTCTTTTAGAAAACAAACCTAAGAAAATTAATACAACCTATATTTAATTCTGAAAATGTGAGGAGATAGAGGATTTATTCCCCATTACTGGTATGAGCCTCTGGCTGAAGGCAGTTTATGATTACCCATATTGAACAAGATTACCATAGTACTAGGGTAATAGAGAGAGGGAAGTTGAGAGTCAAACTCATCTCATGACTCCAAAAATTTCTTTTCCTTATAGGAAGGAGATACAAAATATCATTCACGTACAAATGGGGCATAAAAGACTGCTCAGAATTGAGAGCTAAGCATTTTCCAGGAAGTTGTATTAGCAGAATGTGAGGAAGTTCTGGATTTCAGGATGTAAAATAGGTGGGCAAAGTAGCTCCTTAGGGACTAATTCAGTTTATCCTAAGTCTGTGATTCAAACATCAGAAATGGCAGCAAAAGCTGCTTTTGGAGCCAATAGAACATTCATGTCTACAGTTTATAATCATGAATTACTTGGTAAAAGAAGACACATAGTAATCACAAGCACCTGGGTCTGTCATATTGACATTCTGAAAGAATACAAGGAAATAATGAATTAAAGAAACTTGAATTAAGAAAAAACTGTTTAGCCATTCTTAATTAGAGTAGTATAGTTGAAAGAGTTGATTGACTTTAATTAATAATAGCCTGCCGCAGTCTGGCTGGGCACACAATCACGAGCCACCACACAGCTTGTAGATTCAAACAGCAACTCTTTATTCCCGAACTCACACCAGCCGTCTACAATCACGTTCTGGGGAAATCCACGTTCTCTGCCCAAATCCACGTTCTCTCCCAAATTCACCTTCACTGGGCTTCTGTCTCCCAAAATATACTGTCTGAATCCCGTGAGAACTCAAGGGGAACTTAGGCAGCAGGATACGCCCTATTCCCAGCAGGAATAATCTTAAACCTTAAACCTGGAACCTAAACTGGGAACGCCCTAAACCCGATTATGTTAAACCGGGAACACCCTAATCCGCCCTGGTCCTTGAGCAAGGTCAACTACATTCAATGTCACTGCAAAATGTTAGCAACATGGGGTACGCTGGCAAGGAAATTGTCATACCTACTTGGCTAATGGCTCCCAGCAATAGCCAATGTTTCTAATGAGAAATAAGGCTACTTTTTTAGTAAAATATTATAATTTTTATGTCTGCATTGTTATACTGTTTATAGAATAGTGCTTCATGTGTTTAGCAAGAAGCATTTATGTAATGGAAACAGTTTTGTTACTAAGTTTTGCCTACATTATTAATAGAGAACATATCAGCTCCTTAGGGATTAATTCAGTAAACTACCTTACAAAATATTTTATAGTCACTAGAATACATGAAAAGTGTACTTATAAACAAATTGTTTCATAGGTGACTGAACTGGACAAAATGGAGTAATGTATGTCAAAAACAGCACTGGTGAGAAACAGAAGAACAAGAAGAAAGAGAGGTATTAGGGGAAGGGGAGAAGTGAGAGGGAACGAAAATTGGAAATAAGGAAAGGATAAACAGCAAAGAAGGAAGGAAAGAAGAGATGAGAGAAGGAAGCAAGGGAAGTATGAAAAAACAAACACTTATTCTGATGGTTCCTGAGCTCTTAATGGAATCAAGACTTGATGAGTCTAGAACCCATAGTGAAGAAAACACAGAGATGTGAACCACAATTCTCTAAGCATCTTTTCCCTCAGGGATTGCACTTAGTTTTTGGGTAAGTCATATGTCTGAAAAATTAAATGAACTACCTTTAAAGAATAGAAAAAACAACAGGATGTAGAGAAAGTTTATTATGCTAAAGTAAAAATTGAATTTTATATATTCTAGGAAAAGGACTTAGGGAGAAAAGATTCAGAGAAAAGAGAGCATTCCTGAAAACAAATTTTCTCTCTCAAAGCATTAGTTATTTCTTAATGCGATCCGAGCCAGAGGTTAAGAAACTAAACAGAGTGTCAGTGAAAAGCAGTTCAAATTTTTCTGCAGTCTCTCATTGCTGAGAAGATAAAATTTGGAGGTCAAGACTTGTCAGAGAGGAAGTACTTCATTAACTATGCTAAATCCCCAAAAGGGGCCTTGGAAGACCTAATCTTAGGAATGTTAAGTAATGTGAATGGCCTGAGATTTTACCTGAAAAGTTAGCTTGCTACAATTTTATAACAGCTGGCAAAGCACAAGAAAATACTGAGACAGAAACAAAAGACTGTATTACTCATAGCACAGCAGGTAGCACATTAGCATTGGCTCTCATTGTCCCTTAGTCCCAGGGGGCAATGCAATGTCTGGTCTAAGGGGCTGCTGTATATAGTGAGTTTGTGACAACTTTGAACTTAGAACCCTGCTATTTTTAGGGAAATGTCAGTATTATTCTAAATGGCAAATATCCTGTTTTTCACCATGAAAATAAATTCTATTATCTTTCAAAGCGATTTACTACATAAACATCCTTAAATATTTAGTTTAGAAAAAAAAAAGATGACATAAAATTAAAATAAAATGTAATAAAGTTGTTACAGAGCTTGAGCCTTCCAGGAAACTGAGGCAGCATGAAGACCCTTCAAACCCCGATTCTTGTGATCTACCCAGTAAGATTTCAAGTATGTCACCGATAATAACAGGCATGAATTCATAGGGATAGGAAAAAGGAAAGGGGAGACTCTCAAGGGAAACAGTAGGCCCTCTTAGAGGGCCTCCCTCAGAGACAGTCCCTCCCTCAGAGAGATGAGGGACAACTAGCCTCTCCTGAACTCCAGTTTTTTGGATCTCAGTTTCTAGAGAGTTCCACTCAGGTCCACCTCTTGACTTTTGACTGACAGAAGGATGACATCAAAATTTTAAGTCTCCATTTCCATGACAATTCCAGGTCACTTTGGCCCATGTTGACCAGTTCTAATTGGATTCTTACCATAATTTTTATAGATTTTATGGTGGGAGGAATACTTCTATATCCCTGAGTCTTGGGATCTGTTCTATGAAAAGGGTCACCAAATTCTCCACTTTCATTGTCAACATTATTTGGGGCCTGCATTGCTCCTGTAGATAAAGGGTAGTTTGCTAATGGATGTAGCATATCCTGTCCACTTACGCCAGGCAAGGCTAATTGTTTCTTGGAAAAAGAGAGCATGTAAAGGTCAGCACAGTTGGCCCATTTTATAGAATTCTTCCCTTAACTTCATGCTTCCACCACTCGTATCTCTCTGTACCCTATCACAGACAAATCAATAATGTAAAATCCAACTGGGTTGTTTATACTTTTACTGGTGGTCAAAGCATGTTGCAAATCTGGCCCTTACAGTACTTAATGTTGAAAACTAAGTCACTTAAATCTGCATAAAGGAATTAGAAATAATAGTGGATCAGAAACCCAGGAAAACACCTAAAAAGAAAGCGTTAGCAAGAGGTATTAAGAAGTAGAGGATATACTCTAAGCAAAACCCTAGAACATTACAAAAGACTATTGCAATAATAAAGCACAACAGGTAGATGAGAAAAACCAAAGATTTAGTTACAGTGTTTTTTGTAATAGCCTATCAGTTTTGAATAGGTGGTCTATGCATTTCAACAGTTTGAATCCTGAGATGATTACTACTCATTTTCTAGAAGACTTTAATGATGAGCAAGAAAAACCTGGGTTAACCTAATAAATCTGTTCCTTATTAAATTAGAAGAATTTCTAAGAATGAAATTATTTTACGTGTTTCTTTTGTTAGGTAGGAGTTTAGGGACACCAAGATGGTGGAGACAGGCTATAAGAAACCACTGGAAGATGAGACAAGGAGAGGAGTCATGTCTCTATTTACAAAAAGTCCCATTACCATGGCAACTCCTCGCATTGAGGACTTATCATCATGACAGCTCATGCCATAGGTTTGATATTTTACAATGACCAACGAAGGTCAGGTAGACAGTATTCTTCTCCTATTGCAGGCTCCCAACACTGCTGTATTAGTGTCACTAAAGATAAATTGATACTTTTATAAACTCTAAGTAAGGTATTAGTTTCTGTAGGAAGATTAGCTAATTATAAATATTTAAATATCATTTCAAATTTTAGGATTAATAGCTGTATAAGTAAAGACCTATATTAATTATTACTAAGAAATTCATTATGTAATTTTATATTTTGACATCATAGCTTTTGAAGTAATTTTTTTCCTTTAAACTAATAGCTGACATGCTGAAATTATTCTGAGGTTTATTAATACCATATATATACATATATAAAATTTGAAAATCAAGATGACCATTGTCTCCACATTCAAGGATTAAAAATCCCATTCTTTAGCTTCTGAATATATAGTGGGAATTAAAACAACACCTTTATTATTAAGCCCTAACCTATCAATTTTCCAGTGACCTTTCTCATATTTTTTATAAGTGCCACTCTGATGCATTTGTGTGAAATTTGTAAGATCTTGTCAAGAAATTTGTCATTGAGAAAATCTGGCATACAGAGAAAACTGGAAAAGATAAAAGACACACACACACACACACACACACACAAAACAAAAAACAAAAAACAAAACAATATTATTTACCCATGACACATGACATCATAGGCTGTTTTCCTCTAACAGATTAGTACTATATTGCTGACCAAACTTCCATTCCTATGTATGAAATCTAACATAGTTGATTATGTTTACAAAAAGGTTACTTTTCCCATAGGAGCAAAAATCAAATTATATGCCTTTCTTAATTAAGCACATTAAATATTATTTTATAAACTAGATGGAAAATCTAATTTTCTTCCAAAATCCCTTCATGCTTCAAAACTATCCATTTTTCTAAGTTCTTACTCTATTGTTCCTCAATGAGGCCCTTTTTTTTTCCATACCATATACAAATATTTGGAATTTACAGAAGAGAGCTATGCTATATTGACTTTATTTTGCAGGAAGTAATCCTTCTTGGTTCTTCAAATATATCTTAACAACCTACACATAGGAAGTAAATTTCTCTTTTGCTAAAATGTATCAAGTCAAACAGTGGCATTTAAGCCATGAGTGTCAGCATTGGGTAGTTTGGGTTTTCTTCGTATAGCCTGGGCTTTCCTCACTTGAGAACACATCACTTCACTGCCACTGTATGTTCTCATACCTCTTATCCAATTGAAATACAGATCCTTGGGTGAAGAACCCATGTTCAAATGTTATTTTTAAAAGTATTTTTTAAAGTTATTCTTAATGCCTTGAATAGTTCCTGACATTCTTTAACATTTTTTATAGATGTTGCAAAAACCAAAATGGAGTGGATGAAAAATTTTGGATTGCTATGTTGTTGGCTAATTTTTTATTTGG
Source organism: Marmota marmota marmota (assembly GCF_001458135.2). NCBI lineage: Eukaryota > Metazoa > Chordata > Mammalia > Rodentia > Sciuridae > Marmota > Marmota marmota. The sequence continues at coordinate 18,210,716 of NW_026000075.1, read as the reverse complement.
CTCAAAGTTGTGGTAAAACATAGCTAATACAAGGTTGAAATAATTACAATTGAAAGCAAAATTTGTAGGTTTGAGAAAAACAAAATGAAAAGTTTGGAAGCTATTACTGTTTTTAAGTATGTATGGGATAAGAGTAGGGAAAATAAGAGATTTGTGACAAATGAAAATTATTAACAAAATATTTATAAGCATTGGTTCAATCTATATAATTAATTAAAGAAGATTTAATGCTATTTACTAATTATCTCAATTTTAATGCAAACATTGTTACACAAAGATTAATGTAAAAATTAGTCCATAAAATTGAAATAAACTTCTGGGAACTTACTGGACATACAGTGATGAAATTGTTAGGGGGCAGACAGATAAAGATGGTGGAAAAAATGAGGTTGAGAGAATAATTTTATAAAATGGGCTTGCTATGTTGACCCCCACATGCTTTCTTTTCCAAGAAGCAATTTATCTGTAACCTTGCCAGGTCTAAGTGAACAGGTTATTTCACATTTCTCAGTAAACTACTTGTTATCTGCAGGAGAAATCAGGCCCCAGAAAATGTTAAAAAGGGAAACTCAAGTTACCCCGAAGGCAGATACTTTTTGACCAGATCCTGAAACTGAGGGAAATAAGGGTAGTTCCTTCCAACTGTAAAATCTATAGGAATATATGATTAAGAATTCAGTCAGCATGGACCAAGGTGACCTGGAGTTGCCATGGCAATGGGGACTTGAAAGTAAAATGCCACCCTGCTGTCAATCAAGAGTCAAAATATGAATCTGGACAGAGCTCTCTGAAAAATTCTCTGGGATCTCCAATAAAACTAGAGTGCAAGAGAGGCACATTGTCCCTCTCTTCTCTAGAGGACCCACTTGAGAGTGTCCCTTTACCTTTCCCTGTCCATTCAATAACTCATTCCTGTTACTCTGAACAACATGTCTGAAATCTTTCTGACTTGATTGCAAGAACTGGGGTTGAAGGCGGAGTAGGCGGTCTTGGCACTGCCTCAATTTCTTGGAAGGACAAGGCTCTGTAACAAAATAAAAGCCAGTATTGTTCTAGATCTTTGAAATATTGTACTTGACCATACTTACATTCTTTTGGGTATGGAAACTTTTCAGGAGGGGTTTTGTTATTTGTCAGTATATTAGCATAACCCTGAACAATCTTTTAATTGTAAATTGCATAGTCCTAACTTAAAGTTACTACCACAAAATTCATAACTACTAGGCAAAAAAGTCAAAGAACACATATATTTACATGTGTTTTATGCAACCCTTGTTGCATAAAGCAAGCTGGTTCCCAAATTGGGAACCACAACTTTATAGGACAATTTATGTATCTTTCCATTATCACTTCTGCCACAGAATTGTTAATCTCAATATTAATAAAAACAATTCTCATTCTTTATGCTGAGAAATACAAAGTTTGGTGGTCCATTTTCAGAATATAGTATTTACCCTTAAATGTAAAATTGAGATTTAAGAAAGTCAGCTAGAGGGAAAACAAAAGGGAAAGTTACAAGCAGTTAATACCAGAGTGTAAAAATTCACAGTCCCTACACAAACAGGTATTGAGAGAGAAGGGGCAGTCCAACCAACAGAGATAAGGTACCAAAAGGTTTTGAATCCAAGAAGGCCTTCCAGTCACAGGAGAAGAAATGGAGGTGGGAACAACTGAAGGTATATTTCTTTAATTAACCAAATAGAAGACACATACACAGATTTAGGAAAGATTTTATGTCCCATAGTACTCAGCCAATAAGGAAGAGAGATCTTGCAAACTAGGAAATAAAATGCTGATTATACCTGCTCTGGGTTGTGTCTGTTCCCCCTAGACACGCAATCATGCAAGGTTGTCAGTAAAGTTTTGTTTTTTGCTATACCTTGTGTCTCTTAGTCACCTCTGGGTCTGGACAGGTGAGCGTCTTTCCCACATTATTCTCTCAGTTCCAAAATAGATTTGCCTCCCAGGATCTTGTGTACTTTTTCTCCTAAGTCATCTTATTCTATCTCTATGAATGTGACTTAGTCCTGAACTTCAACTAAAAGTCTTTCCTAATCACAATTTAAACATCCTAACTCATTTTTCTGATAACTCTCACCTTTGTGCCTCAACTTCAACAGTCCTTCCCTCCCTAGGAGAAAAAACATTTTTTTTCTATTTTTCTTGATACCCTTTCACTCTCTTTTATCCCAGTCCTCATTTCCTCACGTGTAGAATGTAAAATCTTTAATCCCTTTTTCCTTAGCTACTTCCCCATGAGGCATTAAAACATCTGGCTTTCCTTCTACCTCTCTGATCACTGTTCTCTCTTCATACCTATAAACATTGGCATGAAAACTTCCTGTTCTCCTAGCTAAAAACCTTGTCAAGACCCTGCATTTATCCTTCTGATCTCATCTTTTAGATCTTCGCTTACTTTCAAGGTGAGTTCATCAAGCCTGTAGCTTTAATTACCTGTTATATGTTAATGACTTCAAGATTGATTTTCAAGCCCAAACAAACTCTCTTGAACTTTAGACTATTAAGCAACTCCCTATTGACATATATGTACATATCAAAAAATGAGCATTTGATGGTCCTTCACCTTCGTCCTGTGCTCCTCACCTTAATGATGGCATCTCTAATCTATCTTTTTCTAAGCCTTCTCTACCAGGAATTTATACCTGACTCTCTTTCCTTCCCATCTGTCAACAAGTCCTGTTGGCTGAACATTTAAGATACATAAGGTTTTGCAAGTTCTCGTAACCACTATTTGACCTCTTTTCCTCACCTCCCAATTCCTGTCTCTGCCTCTAATCTTTTATCAGCACAGCAGCCATAGTAGTTCTGTTAAAAATCCAGAAGTTATCATATCTTTTTTAATCTCCATATATTCATAGTGTTAGAGGATTAGTTCTCTGGGCTTTCCAGGAAATTTTGCCTCTGGAACTTTGATTATTTTGCTCCCTTGCAGCTACATGACTTTAGGTATGTATTCAAATGTTAACTTCTAATAAAGTTTCCCTGGCCATCCTATCTAGAAGCTATAATTCTTTGAAACATTTACTCTATTGTTCAGTATGTACTTTTTTGGGGTAGGTTTTATTGCTCTCTAAAATAATATTTTTGTCTCCATGACTAGAATGTAAACTCAAGTGTAAGAATTTAAGTGTGTTAATTTACAGCTGCATAGTGAGCACTTACATAGTTTCTGGTATATAGTAGGGGCTTATGCAATATCTTTTGAACAAATTAATGACTACTCAGCAACTCTGTCTCATGACTAAAATGAGGTATTAAACATTTACAAAGAAGTTTAAATAGGTTTACTAAGTTATAAAAAGTCTAATAAGATATTTGTTTTAAATGTAATTGGGGAAAAATGGATATTGTTAATTAACAATTGTAGTACTTATCCCCAAGTGTATATTACGTAGGAATTGGGAGAATTGCTTATAAACTGAAGGGAGATATAATTTGTTTATGCAATGCTATTTTTAATGTATTAACTTCTTGTGAAGTAATGAAATATAAAATGATCTACATGTGCTACTGAACTCAAAAGAATTGTGCTGTTATATATACTTATTTGGTATTAAAGCCATATTCTTGGTGTAGTATAGATGTTTTTAATTATTTTGAGTTTTCATACATGTAAATGCAGTGAACCACTGACTGAAATGAAGATTGAAGTGATAAAACTTCAATTGTTTAAAATTTATTATAGGAAAGTGTGAAAAACAATGACTTTTTTTAGACCCGTAAGTGAAACGTGAATACAATGACTATAACCATCATCATGACATCTCTTCTCAGGCTCTTCTTGTACCCTTGTATATAAGATGGTCAGCAGAATGTGGGGGTTCAGACTCCGTGCCTTAATGCAGATGTCAAAGAAATAATTCATGCCTGTGCTCTGCTTCTTTTTTAGGAGAGAGGGATGAAGAACTATCAATTGACCCAAACAATTTGGATCCTTAAGTTTAAAGTTCAAGAATGGGAAGTGAGAGCACCAACAATGAAGACTCAGAGGAATATTTTATACCTTTCCTTAGGTAAATGTAGAGGCAAACCACAAACTGTTTTTTGTTGTTGTTGTTGTTGTTTTGTTTTTGCTTGTAATGCTCTTATATATTACCACGATTCATTAATCACTGTGAAGTACATTTTATTTAATGTGCACTGACCAACTAAAGGCCAGTAAAGACATTAAATGTTCTAGTATTTTCCTGACTTTATTGTCTGTTTGTAAAGGAAAAAAGTTTTTACAATATTTTTTTAAATAGTCTTTCATTGATATTTCCTTTGCTAGTCTTCATTACTAATTTTCTATGGAATTTCATGGTCACAGATTATTAGGAATTAACTCCTGGCATTAACAGAAAATAAAATATTGGACAGCAATATGAGTTTCAAGAATGAACTATGCATCAATACAATACTAAAAATCTCTGATAGATTAAGTCACAGAGTTTTGTACCCAGATAATCTAAGATTCATAGTTATTTTTTTAAAAAAAAAGATATTCAATCTGGATGTGATGGCGCATGCCTGTAATCCTGGCGGTTTGGGAGGCTGAGGCAGGAGGATAGTGAATTCAAAGTCAGGCTCAGCAATTTAGTGAGGCCCTAAGCAACTCAATGAGACCCTGTCTCTAAACAAAATACAAAAAAGACTGGGAATGTTGCTTAGTGGGTAAATGCCCTGTAGGTTCAATTCCTGGTAACCAAAAAAAGAAAAAAGACAAAAAGATGCATTTAAAAATAAAATCAGGATTAACATATACATTTCAGGAGATATAGAATGAGGAGAAAATTCACTTATTAGTACTTAAGATTGTTATTGTTATTTTTTAATTGTTTTTTTCCCCATTTATTTATTTATTTATTTGTGGTGCTGAGGATTGCACCCAGAGCCTCAAACTTGCTAGGCAAGTGCTCTACAGCTGAACCACAATCCCAGGCCCTGTTATTGTTATTTTATCATAGTTGTATACATTTAAAATAATGTTTGATTATCTGCACACTGAATTTATCAGAATGGATATCAGGAAAAACTTACTGTACATTTAAAACTATGCAGTTTGTGCATCCATTTTTCTTCACATAAATTGTAGAACAAAAGATTTTTATCTTCTTATATTATAGAGCAAAATTAATGAAAGAACCACAAAGATTACAATGCCAATGTATGTAAGGAGGTATTTGTTTTCATTGTTAATAGCAAAAAGATTATTAACAACTCTCATTCAACAATAATTTATATATATATATATATATATATATATATATATATATATACACACACACACACACACAAACTCTTAAGGTTATTGTATACATGTACTCCCTTTTAACAGTAGTTGCCAAAAGTAGTTCCCCTAAATCACAGATGAACTTATATTGAATAGAATTTGTGAGCTCTGAGATTATTCATGAATACATGAAGTTTACATTATGATTAAAAGAGTATTCTTAGGAGTACTGTTCATGATGACTGACACATTACTTTTTACAATAATGCAGTTCATGTCCTTGTGTGTGCAAATGTAAAAGCTGCTCATATTTCCCTGACAATAAGAATGCCAATTTCACAAGGGACAGATATGAACCATTAATATGGAAATCTGTTCATACTGAGAAGTACTTATTTTTGTAAATAGAAAACTATTTTATTTAGGTCTGTTAAAAGTTACAGTGCATTTTGAAAGGACAAATATAAATTGAGAACTATTCCATCAGATATTTTAAAGGATGAGATGATTCATACTGATTAGGCTTCCTGTTGAGGCTGAGTGGTTTTAATAAAAGAAAGAAATCAATGACTGGCCATTGGAATATAATGGATCCGAAATGCTATATTTTAATGAGGCAGCAATAGGAGGGCATTAGAATGAAATGGATTGACCATCAACAGCATATAAAATAATTTATTAAACAAGCTGTTGTGCAAATAATGGGGACACTAAAAGTATGTTGTATACAGAAAAAGTCATAGGGTGTTTTCTTGATAAGTTCTAACCTGAATATTGTTATTATGAAAAGAAAAAAAAAACAGTTTGCTAATTAGCCATACATATTGTTAACTTTTTGCCACCTAAAAAATTCAATATTTTGTGTAATGTATTTTATAATAAAACAATGAATCCTGGTTCTTTGGACAAAATATGTGAATGTATATATGTTTTAAGTTAATAACTAATATTAACCAAGAAAATATTTACTTTATATTTCATATTAATAAGTTTTTTTTATCATTTCTTGATATATAATCTGTTTCTAGCCTCACATTTAGTGGGAGCTTCATGCAATGATTTTTTAATCTATATGATTTTTATTCAGTTATTAAAAAATAATTGAATGAACACAGAAAATAATTCATTTGAGAAATTAATAATTTTCTAAAAAATATCAATTGGTATTTGTAAGAAGTAGTCATACTTGAAATATTGGATAAGCATTCTCATTATATCAACTCTTTTAATATTTCTAGATGAACTCCATTTTTCAAAATCTAGGTTAAAACCAAAATTCAACCAATAAAGGGTAGCAGCTGTCTTACTAAGATGCATTAAAATGTGATTAAAATTATTTCAAATTATAAGTAAAATTGCTTTGAAATTGATGGTTAATGCATTAGAGTAATACATTAAAAGCTAGCCACTGCCAATCTTTAAAGAATTCATTTTAATCAGTAAGCTAAACCCATATAATAAAATGGATTTAGAAACACAATTTTGGCCTCTGGGGTTTCAAATGCTATTCACTCATCACTGTCTTGGCATAAGTTATGCACAATTTAGATGTAAATACTTTTCTTCAGTAAAAAATTCTCTTGTTTATTTGCCCTCTTCTCTCTGACACACCTTAACAATAATAGGAAGTTGCATATCCCTTTTCCTTCAACTTGTTAAGCCTTCATTTTAATCCTGTCATTCATTTTTATTCTTTTGAAGGTGAGATGCAAACCTGACCACATACCCACACATGTAACCTGGGAGCTGTCCATAAGGTAACTAACCACTTTTATTTTGTAAAGATATATTGCAAGATAAATTTTACTTGCTTCTTATATAATCAGGAAGAAATCATTAACTACATTGTCACTTACTAGAAAGCTTAACAATATAGCTCATTCCTTTCATACATAATCACCTTATATATAGAAAATAATTATGAATTTCAAATACAACATCAATATTAAACTAATTTAATAATATCTTTAATCTTAAGGATTTAAAAAAATTTTCATATTCACAGTGATTAAACTCTAATTCAGTTAAGAAATATTTTCAAAAGACATATTTAGTAAGCTTATAGGTGTTGAAGTTTCCAAGATGTTGCTAACAATCTATTGAGGAAAAGAAGCCTTTTTCCTTTTTCTATTTGACTCTTTCTTTATTTATATAACAGATGCTATGACTTACAACGGGGCTCTGTCCTGATAAACTAGTCACATGTTGAAAATATTATAGAGCCAAAAATGTATTTAATATACCTAGCCTACAAAACATCGTAGCTAAGCTTAACCTGCCTTGACTGTACTCAGAAGTATATACATTAGCCTGCAGAATCATCTAACACAAAACTGATTTAATAAAAAAAGTTGAATGTCTTATGTAATTTACTGAATGCCTGAATTCAAAACTACCAGAAACATAGTGCTCTGTAGAATCATTTGTTTACCCTCATAATCTTGTTTTTATTGGGAGCTGGAGCTTGATGCCCAGCCACAGGAGACAATATCAATATCTCATATCACTAAAACAAAGAAAAATCAAAATTCAAAATCAAAGTAGGGTTTCTACTGAATATTGCTTCTGCATTGTTTTAAGTTGAAAATTCTAAGTCAAACTGTTTAAGTCAGAGAACATCTGTACATAAAAATATGTTTGTTTGTATATTTCAATACAGTATAATAACTAGCTTATGAAAGAGTACACAGTTTCCTGAAGTCTCTTCAGATGAACACTTGACAGGCAGTTTTTTTTTAAATTTTGGCAGTCTATTAAAAATGAACAAAACCTAATTGACATAATTTATGATTGAAAAATAAGAATATTTCCTTTCTCATATTCATAAATGCATTCACATTCAAATTAATGTTATATTTTAACCATCTATGATTTGTTCCAGTCCATAGAGGTAAAAATAGCAGACATACTTCTAATTATATAGGTAATGAATTAAATCAAGCTATATTTCACAAAGATACTGAATGATCATGCATTCATTCAAGTTATTAAACTATTTAAATAGACATAGACAGTTTATTTTCTTTATTTTTTATTAAATGAGATAACATAAGTAGTCAGAGGAGGATGTGAAACTCTGCATAAAGCAAAACCCTAACACAAATTATGAGGAGAGTATTAAGGAACAGAGGCAGTACATTACCTTCTTAGGTACATTGCTTCCCTACACAGGGTTCTGTAAGTGGCATTTCCACAAATATTAAGTGGTACTGGGGTATTGGAATTATATGGAATTTTATTATTTTATCTTATTTATAACTTTTACATTGCTTATTTTTTCCCCTAGAATGACAATGTGCTGTGTATCTAATATAAAGGTAAAATATATAGGAAAATACTAAAGTGGAATTATTATAAAATAAGTATATTTTAGTAATTTATATTAAAACAGTTCTAAATAGTAGTGGGTTTCTTTCAGGCTAGTATTTCTTTTTTTAAAAATAGCAACAAAAGAAATACGACATTTATAAAATAAAGAAAACCTCTATGATCATTTTAGTAACAAAACGGCCTCCTCTCTAATTATTTTGTCAGTTTCTAAGTGATAGGCAAATCTTCCAACTTCTTTCAAGCTCTCATTTATTCCCATTTGTCTTCTTCACACCTGAAACAGGTGGTTTGCCTGTAGGTGGAGGTGGATGTGATCAGTTTCTTTCTTCCATGGCCTTTCTTTACATGCTTGCTCACTATGGTTTCTGGCCTGCTGAGTTTGGAACAGCTGGAAGTAGGCGAAACAAAAAGATTAAGGAGAAAATAAGACAGTGCATGAACTCTTTAATATAAAATGGTAATTGGAAATGTACATAGTAGCACCAAAATACAAATTGATGTGGTTTATGATACAATCTCAGAGCGTTCAAAAAGGACGTCCTACAAACAGGAATCTTAACTTTTTAACTTCTTATGGAGTATACTAAGTTAATGTTATTGGAGATTTAGGAAAAATTTTTTGAGAGAATCTGTTTAGGGAAATCTATATCATGGGTCCCATTTTATTCAAGGGGATGGTAATGTACCTTACTTCAAGTCAAAAGAAATGAGGTTCAAGACTTACTCTGGAACTTTATGCAGCAGACCGTGAGATTAGAGAGTTTAGTGAAGGTTTAACTATGGCTTAGAGAAAATGTAGTAAAAATTGCGAGACACTAATATCTGATGGTCAGCCTAAGTTTGAATTTGTGATTTAACTGTACTGTGGGACTTTTTAATATCTCAAAGTACTTAGTGGGCCAGGTGCAGTGGGACAGGTCTATAACCCCAGCAGCTTGGGAGGCTAATACAGAAGGATCTTGAATTCAAAGCTAGCCTCAGCAAAAGCGAAGCACTAAGCAACTCAGACTCTGTCTCTATATATATATATGCATGATTGCTATCTACCTATATTTTCACTTCTCATCCTTTTGTTGTTGTTGTTTTTTCCCCCCAAATACTAAGAGATCAGTTAGAAGAAATATAGAAATTTCCTCAGCAATCAAATTTGACGTCATTCTATGTCCTACAATAGCTAAATGCAAAGGCATTATTAAGAACTTTGAAAAAAATCTACATAGTGTTACTTTAGCATTATTTAATATTTTTATTTTATCTAAAAATACATAACATTACAAAGACAAGTCTATTTATTCAATTTGTCTACTAAATAAAAGATAAATTTGAATTTATATATGTGCGTGCCCACAACAACACACATAAAACAAAAGATAAAATTATAAAATAATATGCTAGAATTTTTTAAAGTTAGTTAAATCCGAGACTAGAAATAAAGAGGCTAGAATATAGGAAGATGATTAATACCTTCGGCTTTTACATCTTTACTGTTTTAATTCAGTTGCTGCAACATGAATGTTTTATGATAATATTTTGAAAACAACTTTTTATAAAAAGAATTTATTCCATTAAATATTTATGATTATTTGAAACTTTTGCATATTTAATGAAATATCTATTATTTTATTCTAATATATTAATTATTATATAAATTTTATTTATCACATTTTAATTGCCCTGCCTTTATTTTGTTCTTGATATAAAAATATAATTGATAGAACAATTAATGAGCCATATAACTTATTATTTTTTTCATATTTAGACTTATAACTAATAATTTTTAATATTTATTTACATTGGCCAAAGAATTTAATATCTCAACATCTGCCTATAAATATATGCTCCCCAATCACACTAGCTAATTGTTTTTGTGAGTGTTCTCAACAACAAATAATTTGCACTGAAGGGGAAAAAGGCACTTAAATATTCAAATCAATGCCAGTGAAATGAATCATAAAAACTCTCATCATGCTAAATTTACCATTAAACTTCAAATTAGAGTTTATAGCTTTTATTTTTGAGATCTTTCTAACATTTGTCAAGTTGATTTCTCTTTTCTTATTTTATTATAAGTATTATTTGAAGCTGCTGCAAGAATTTTGATAATTCTTGTGAAATATAGTTGAAGGCAGAGAACATGGAAAGTTAAGTTAAGCTAAATAACTACTAGTAAATTTAAGTGGATAGATAAGTATATCAAACAGAGGTCACCAATGGTTTTTCCAGTTTTATTTTTGTTTTTACAAAGATATCAAAATGTGTAGCCATGTTAATTCTGCTATTTTTAGAAATGCTTATCCATGTTTTTTCTCACTTCCCATCATATACAGAGGCAATATGAAATAAAGGGGAGTAGAATTTACCTAACTGTGAAAAGAAAAAAAAATGGGGACCACTACTGGCTCTTAAAAGAGTTTCCATCTGAAAAATAAAACAATACTAAAAAGATGTTACTTCTTTATTTCTTCAATAGAGAATTTTAACATAAACTTCATTTTCCTTCGTCATATAGAGAAAGCTTTAAATTTGAAAAAATTTCTAATAGAAACAGGGAAATAGTTTTCTGCAGATAACTAGAAAGCTGGTTTTAGTTTTTGGTTTTTTTTTTTAAGTCAGAGTTAATAGCATGACTTACAGATATTTCTAAATCTCAGCAAGTAACATAAGTAGGGCAATCTAAACTTGTCTATATGATTTTAAAAGTTTTATTTTCCCATTATTAAAATTAGATATCCTGCTACATTACTGGATAAAGATGTTTCTTGACAATAAAATACCAGCATGCCCTGATTCCATGCTATTATACAACAGTGATATAAAAAAGAATAGCTTTTGAAGGAGTAAAAGAACCCTGGAAAAAGTAAACTGTAGTTTAGTTGGTAATATGAATAATGAAATCAGCATTATCATGGATTACTAATAACAAGTGAATTCTGTTTCAAAAGACATAACATTAAAATTTTAGTACCTAAACAAAACCTTAATTCCTTTAGCAATAGGCTTGACATAGAGTACCTTCATTTACTTGTTAAAGCATTATATGATGACCATCTGCTTCTCTAAGGAAGGAAGCATCTGTTTATCAAACAAAAAAGGATTAAAACATTATTACTTCCACTGCTTAAAATTTGTCTTTAATATGAGTAGGATAAAAAGTATATACCTAATTTGCACTGTGTAGGTTTCTGGCTACAAGAAAACCTTCAACAATTCAAACGGCTACCGACTCCTTGATTTTGTGTATGCCATCATTTGTTCAGAAATAAAATAGGCAGAATAAAATAGTCATTATTATTGCTGTGGGTATATATGTGACTGCATGACCAATGTAATTCTGCAACCTGTACACTCAGAAAAATGAGAAATTATATCCCATCTGATTCAAATGTATGATATGTCAAGATCATTATACTGTCATTGTACTGATCATTGTACAACTAATTAAAACAAATAAAAATAAATAAATAAAATAGGACACATACAAGTCTGATTTCCCACTGAAACATATTTAAAAATGTGCAAGGAACTACCAGAGAAAACTCATTAATTCACTGACATTAATCAACTGCCTTTCTCCAAAGGGAGGTCAGGAGGTCAAGACAGTTGTGATTTCAGATCAACTTTGCTACCCAATAAATGAAATTTCAGGCATGTTATTTATTTTCCTGAGCCTGTTTTCTAATTTTTAAAATGTGAGCATTTAGATTTGCTCATCTGTAAGTTCTTCATCTCTTTTTACTGTTCTGCATTTTCCAAATCAAATCTATGGTAGCTGTCGTTTTGGAGGATGATGATGGACATAATGCTGCAGTGACCATCCCACCTCCACAGGAATCTCAGCCTGTGTAATCCCTTCCCATTGAGTGCACATAGAATCTGTGACCTGCTTTTAACCAATAGAATAGCAAAAAATGATAGAATATCACTAACATAGTTACTTTACATTACATAATACTATATCTTAGCAGACGGGAGAAATTTTCCTGCTGTTCTTAAAGAAGTGAACAACCATGTTGTGAAGTTCCTAGGAAGAGGGTCATGTTTCAGGGAACTGCAGGCAGCCTGAAGATCTGAGGGCAAATCTCAGCTGACAGCCTGTGAGAAGCTGTGGCCCTCAATCAAACAGCTACAAGGAAATACATTCTGTTCACAGTCAGAATGAATTTGGAAGGGAATTCTTCACTGTTTAAGCTTCCAGATGAGAAAACAGTACTGTTTTCATGTTGATTAGAACCTTGCGAGACTCTGAGCAGAGACCCTGCTAAGGCATGCTCAGATTCTTGACCCACAATACTGTAAGATTATGTGTGTTGCTTTATATAGTTATGCTTGCAGCAACAGCAGACAAACACAAAGATATAATCCCACGCATTTCCTCTCTTTGGAATATTAAAGATTTAGAAAGAAAATAAGCTAAAAAAGAAAAGAAAAGACTCACCAAACTATGTCTGTGGCATATACTGGGAATTAATTCAAAGTTATATTTTTGCATCTTCCCTCATTTTTACCTAATAGCTAATTATTGGAAAGTAATAAGCAGTGATGGGAAAATATTATTCCTTTCTTATCAAGTATTATTTGAGCTTTTTAGTGTTATAAGTATAATCTTTGGTACAGAATTGTTTTACAAATTTTATATTGGTTTGGCAAAATTAATAATGATAGAAATGCATTAATTTTATTCCTCAATCACCCATCCTCTGACCAAATACTGGAACTCCTGACCATTGGAACTGTAACACTAATACTTTGTAGTAATTCCTCAAAATTATAACACAATAGTTATTGAGTAAATCCCCATTAAGTCAGTGTAATTATCTGAAGTCAATCTCAATTATTAATGAGCATTTTCATTTTTCAAAAAAATCAACATTTATTTACATTTTCATTTACATACAGTATTTCAAGTAAGATTCTATTCAGCAGTTAGAGGAGAACCAAGAACATCTAGTCAAATTCCATTATTTTAAAGATGAGGAAGATTTAATAGCCAATTTAAAATGACTATTTAATATTAGTTATACAGAATGTCACAGAATTAGGTTGAGAACATGTCACTTGGGACTATAATGTATATTTTAATATTTATATTATCACATACGTTTTGGTAATTATTTTGAAATTTAAACATGAAATTGAAAAAATGTAAAAGGAATTAAAAATCATCTATATTTCTATCTTAAATTAAAAATTGTTAACATCTTAGCATATTTTCTATCATTTTTGTAGAAATGTAATACATTGAGTTTCAGTAAACTGCCAAAAATATGAAAGACTCAAAATCTCACAAAGATAGAAATATTAAAAAGTTACCTCGAGATCATCATCCACATATTTGAGGAATAATGGTTAACACATTTGTTCAACAAATACTTGGTATGTACTGTGTACTTACTATGAACCATGCATAGTAGGAGAATACATCTGAAATCAAACCAGAATATCAAAAAAGGGTCTCTTGCTGTTATGGTTTGGATGTGAGATTACCCCCCTAAAGCTCACATGTGAGACAATGCAGGAAGGTTCAGAAGAGAAATGATTGGGTTGAGAGAGTCTGATCAGTGAATTAATCCCCTGATGGAATTGAATGATAACTGAATGTGGGTAGTGTGTAGGTGGGCATTTAGGGTATATATTTTGTATATGGCAAATGGAGTCTCTCTCTCCACTTCCTGATCATAGCAGTGATGGGAAAATATCATTCTGCCACACTCTTCCACCTCTGCCACACTCTTCCACCATGATGTTCAGCCTTATATCTAGCCCTGAGGAATGGAGCTGGCTGTCCCTGGACTGAGACCTCTGAAACTCTGAACCCCCAAATAAACTTTTCCTCATCTACAATTGTTCTGTTTGGGTCTTTCAGTCACAGCAGGGGAAAAAAAAAAAACTGACTAAAACATTTGCTTTCATGAATTAGAAAAAAAAATACTGTAAAGCAATAATAATAGTAAAAGGTGTATTTATTGTTGCATAAATGATCACCCCCAAGTTTAATGACTTAAAACAACAAATAGGTATTATCTTATAGATTCTGTGGGTCAGGGATATGGATGTGGCTTTTCAGGGTCATTCACAGGCTATGGTCAAGTTGTCCACAGTAGCGGTGGGCACCTGAAGGTTTGACTGACAAATAATTCACTTCTAAATTTGTTCATGGGGTTGTTGGGAGGCTTTGAATCTAAAATATCTGTTAGCTAAAAGAGTTTTTTGTTACATGGGCCAGTCTTCAGCACTACTCACACAACTTTTCTTTCTATGATATGAAGGCTTTGAAGAGAGACAGAAAGAAACAGAGAATGAGCAAGACAAAATGTCGTCTTTGCAAATTAAGTTCAGAAGCAAGGTCCCATAACTTTAGCTACTTTCTATGTATTAGATTCAAGGAACTAGGTTCACCCCATAATCAAGGGGAAGGTATCATGTCAAGAAAAGAATATTAGGAGATGAGGATCGTTGCTTTTCATTTTATAAGCTTCTTGCGATAGAATATTAAACCATGATATGAGTTTTGGAAAAATCAGAGAGGGATTGGGCCACTGAGTGAACTTGGAGATGAAGATGAATGAAGTTCACTACAAATGTAAATTAGGTTAACATTCACAAAACCACAGTGTTTGAATGAGAATTGGAGAGGTGACTGAATCATGCCTTTCAAAAGAGCAGTGCAAGGAGAGGTTACAGTCTCTTCAAAAAAGGAACGTTATCTTAGGAGTTTTAAAATCAGCAGAGATCATAGTGTTTGAATGAAAGTTATTTCACTAATCCACAACACTGTGACAATTGAACTTCACTGTGTCTCTCATCTCATTTGTAGTCCTTGTCCTCATTCTCCTCCTCCTCCTCCTCCTCTTTCCTTTATGCCATCTTCTTTTGCATCTCAGTGAAATCTGTTGAACAGTTTTAAGCAGATGAGAGACCAATTCAGTTTACCATACTGTCTTACTAATAAATTAACAAAGTGATTTTGCATTTAGCTGCACAGGTACAAGTACTGTATAACTGGAGAATTAGATTTAACCAGTCTTTATTACTAAAAATTGGGTCCATGTCCCTGGTGCCAGTCCAATAATGAGGACATGGATTGGGGAAAAAGGAAAAAGAAATGTTATAACTTTTATAGCAAAGGAGAACCACAGGAGACTTCTGTCCCAGAGGCTGTGATTCTGTCCATATAGAGGAATGGGGTGTTTAAAGAGATGATTCAAAGGCTACAATCCACCTGTTCTCTGGTAGGAGTTGTAATTCACTCTAACAAGTGAATAGTCATTTCTTAGATTCTTCTGGTGCCATCCCTGAAGAAAATCTGAATTACTTGATTCCTGTGGTGGGTGTGTGCTCAAGAACAGATAATTCTGCCTAGGATGGGGAAGAAAGATAATTCTATTTCCTCAAGATTACCAAGGGGAGGGAAAGAGGAAGGGGAAAAAAAAAACAAAAAACACCTTAGTTTTAAAAATAAGTTGCAATGGCAGAACTGCAAGGGCTGTATTCAAAGCATAAAGTGTGTACCACTGTTACAATTCCATTTTTAAACCAAAGGTAAAAATTACAATACTGATTAAATAGAAAGTTAGCAGAATCAATGGAATAACATTCCATCATAGGATGAGTAACTTCAGGCGTTAACACAGTAAATAATGACTTGCAAAGAAACACAGGATATGGCAACTAATATTCTACCACCTGCTTCCATGACTTTTACTTCTTTAGCTATCTCATACTAATGGAAACATGCACTATTTGTTTTTCTATGACTGTAATTACTTGAAATAACATTATCAAACTTTATCCAGTTTATGTGAGAGGATTCCCTGCTTTTTGGAGAGTGAATTCTATTCAACTGTGTTTATAGACCATGTTTTCTTTACCTACACATTAGTGAATGGGCATTTGGGTTACTTCCATATCTTGGCTAATTTGAACAATGCAGCACTGTATATGAGACTGCATGTATACATCTAGAATCCTAATTTTAATTATTGGAGAGGGAATAAATATCCACAGATTTTTTTCAAATACCCAGAAAATTTGTCTTTTGACAAAATCTTGTGATTCTTCTCCTTAGTTCTGTAAATGTGCTGTGTCATTTGATGGATTTTCATATGTTCAGCTATGCTTACATTTCAAAAAAGAAGTCTGTCCATATGGAATGATGCTTTTAATTTGATACCAAATTCAATTTGTAACAGTGGCCCACTTTGAGCTTTGAATATGGCCCTTACTGCTCTGCCAGTGCAAATTATTTTTAAAAAGACATGTTTCTCTTCCTCTTGCCCTGCTTCACCTGTAATCCTCTTCCCTTCCTAATCTCAGGGGAAACAAGATTTACCTTTTTTTCCCCATCCAAGGCAGAGTTATCTGTCCTTAAGAACACATCCACTACAGGAACAAAATAATTCAGACTTTGGAGATGGCACCAAATCTCAGAAATGACTACTTCCCAAAATAACAAGTGAATTACAACTCCACACAGAACCCATGGAATGTAGCTTTTGAATCCCCTCTTTAAAAGCCCCCTGTGCCCCTTGATGAAGAGAATCACAGTCTCTGGGACAGAAATCTCCTGTGCTTCCCCTTTTGCTAGCAAAGCTATAAAATTTATTTTTCCTTTTTCTCAAAACTGTGTCTTGAGTATTCAATTGACATTGAGAACAAGGACCAAGCTTTCGGTAATTTTTTTTTTTTTTGCATCTATGCTTATTAGGGATATTAGCCTATAATTTTCCTTACTTGAGGTATCTTTTTCTGGCTTTTGTGTCAAAATAAGTATGGTATTCTTAAGTAAGTTTAGAAGTATTACCCACCTCTTTTTACAATATTTTGAAAGCATTTGAGAAGAATTGACATTAATTCTTCTTAAATGTATGTCCTAAGTCAGTAGTGAAACTATTTGGTCATGCAGAAAGTTTGATTCTTTCTTCTTTTTTTTTGTAGTGCTGAGGATTGAACCCAGGGTGTTGTGCATGCAAAGCAAGCACTCTACCAACTGAGCTATGTCCCCAGCACAGAAAGTTTGATTCTGTTGCAACCACATTAACATTTGTAGGTCTCTTTAAATTTTCTTTTTAATCCAGTTTTGGTAGTTTGTGTCAAGCATTTATGCATTTCTTCTAAGGTACCCAATTTATTAGCATGTAATTGCTCATAGCAGTTACTTATAAACCTTTCCATCTCTGTAGTATTAATTGTAAGATATTCCTTTGATTGTGATGTTTATTTATTTTAATTGTTTTTCTCTTTAATCTAGCTAAAGACTTCTCAATTTTGTTCAACTTTTCAAAAATCTCTTAGGAAACTAAAAGTAAACTTGATTTTTCTATATTTCCTACTGTTTTATTTCTATTCAAATCTTTATTATTTCTTTCCTCCTTTAGCTTTGTGTTAGTTTATTCTTTTCTTAGTACCTTGAAGTGCTCTGTTAGGTTTCATGGTTGTTTTTCTTGTCAAATCTTTATGTACTTCTTAGTACTAAATTTTCTGTATATCCAAATGTTTGCATGTCACATTTTAATTTTCTTCAAGATATTTTTAGATTATCTTTTGATATCTTCTATGACTCAGTGATTACTTAAATGTGTTGTTTAATTTCCAACTGCTTGTTAATCTTATAGTTTTTTTCCTCTTACTGACTGATACTGAGTTTTATTCCATGGTTGTATTGCTGAACGCTCTGTCCTTGTCCCCCAATGCCAATCCAGTAACAAGGACACAGTTTTGAGAAAAAGGAAAAAGGTTTATTACTTTGATAGCAAAGTAGAAACAAAGGAGACTCCTGTCCCAAAGGCTGTGATTCTGCCCATCATCAGGAACAGGGTTTTTTTTAAAGAGGTGATTCGGAGAAAATGAGATTATGGAGGATAGATCAGGAAGGAGAAGATGAAGAAAAAAAAAGATCAGAGAGGAGGAGGTTAGGGAAAAGATAAAAGAGAACAAGATCAGGGAAAAGAAGATCAGGGAGGAGAAGATCAAGAAGGAGAAGGCTAGGGAAAAGAAGATCAGGGAGGAGAAGGTCAGGGAGAAGAAATTTGGGAAAAAGGAAAAAAAAATGTAAGCTTCAAAGCCACAAGGGATATGGTCAAAGCTTCAAGTGAACCTCTATTATAGTAGTTGAAAAGATGTTTGGTATGGTTTCAAGATTTTAAAGTTTGCTGTCTTGTTATGTGATGTAACCTGTTATCTACCTTGAAGAATGCACTACGTGCACTTGAGAAGAATATGTATTCTGATACTGAATGGTAGTAAAATGTTCTATAAATGTGTCAGGTCCACATGGTCTAAAGTGTTTTTCATGCTCCCTGTTTTCGTAATTGAAATTCTGTCTGTGTGTTCTATACATAAGTGAAAGTAATGTATTGAAATCTATTATTTCTGTGTTCCTATTTCTAACTTGAGTTTTGTGAATATTTGCTTCTTATGTTTACAGCTCTGATATTTGGTGAAAAAAATATATATATATATACACACATACACACATGCATACAAACATATATATATTTAATTATTGCATCTTTCTTGTGAATTGACCTTTTATTATTACATAATGCCTCTTTTTGTCTTGTGATAGAAGCAAATGTGACTCCATTTTGTTTTATGACTTCATACTGTAAAACAACCATGCCAAGGAGAAGGGTCATGACTAGGCAAGATGAAACCTTTAAGAACACTGAACTATCTAATGGGGCATTGTTTCTGTAACTAGGGTAATGGGGCTCTGTTTCTGTAGCTGGGGTGATTGGGCTAACTGTGATTGGTTAGGCTTCCCCGAACTCTCCCGCTTCTGTAACCTGGCTTGCTTTCATTGGCTAGACTCCCTAACATCCCTTTTGTGGTTTTTAAGCTTATAAGGAGCGCCCTTGTAATTGTTCGGGGCTGATCAGGGGAACAGCTTTATGTTTTGGTCAGCCGCCACCGGTATGCTTCAATAAAGGCTTGATTTGATTATACATGAGTGGTCTGGAAGTCAGTTTATGCAACCCCAGGATGAAGCTTTAACTATAACAGTCTCTTATCACTGCTTCTAACTTAAATTCCATTTTATATGATGTAAAAATAGCCACTCTTATTCTGTTGGTTACCATATATATGTGACATTGGTTTCTATTCTTTCACACTCAACCCTTAAGTCTAAAGTGAGTTTTTTTTTTCTTTTTGTTTTTGTGTATTTTACTGGTATATTATGATCATACATAATAGTTGCATTCAATGTGATCATTTGTGCATACACATAATGTAATTTGGTCATTTTCATAAATAGCATACAGTTAGATCTTTATATTTTTAATATATTCAATAAAAGGGGCAGAATTTTACTGAAGAATTTAGTTAATTCACTTTTATGTATTTATTCATTTGCTTATTTTTGTGGTGCAGAAGATTAAAACCAGGGTTTCATTCATGCGAATCCTGCATTTTACTATCACTGTTATACCTTCATCATGAGAGTTTAATATATTTCTATTTAAATTAATCATTAAATAATTAACTATATAACAAATTTTAATAATTAAGTAATTAACTATAATAATTAAATATTAATTATTTAATTTAAATGTTTTTTTACTTTTTATCTATTTTTCTTTCTTGATGTTTTCTTTTATGTTCATTGAATTTTTTTCTATTGACATGCCTAGATCCCTTTTAATTTTCTTTTGTGTATATTCTATACAAAATATTTTTTGTTGTTACCATGGAGCTTACTTTAAAATGTTTTAGTTACAACAATCTATTTTAAGATGACAACAACTGAACTTCAATCACACATGGAAATTTAACACTTTTATGGCCTCCCATACACATTATATTTTTCTCATATTGCACTTTTAATTTTAGTGTTGAGAATTTGTTTTAAACTGACAAAATTTGTATACATCTATCATGAAAAACATTGTTTTGAAATGTGTACACATTTGGAATGGTTAAACCAAGGTAATTAAAACATGAATTATCTCATTTTTATTTTTTGTTAAGAACACTTAAAATCTATTAGAAATTTTCTATAATACAACACCTCACCATTTACTCTAATCATCATATAGTATACTAGACCTTTTGAATTTATTCCTTGTGTGTAACTGAAAATTTGTATCCTTTTACCATTTCCCTAGTACACCCACCACACACATGAGAACCTGAAAACTATTCTACTCAAAACGTCTATGAGCTCAAATTTTTCAGATTTCATATACAAGCGAAATCATCTAGTAATTTTCTTTCTGTGTCTGTATTAATTAAGGTTTGATAAAGTCCTCCAGGTTCATCCATATTTTCACAGAAAAAGTTGTCTTTTATTAAAAATAAAGCTGAATATTCCATTACATGTCACACACTATATTATGTATATTTACTCTATACTCATTATCCTTTCATCTGTTGACAGACACTTAATTGATTCTGTATCTTGGCTATTTTGAATAACAATGCCATGAACAAGAGAGCACAGATATGTCTTCAATAGGCTGATTTTTTTTTTTTTAATAGTCGGAATTGTTTTTTAGTCTTTTTACTATGATGATAATGCAGAGAGGAAAGTGCTGGAAATAAAAATGTTGAGTGCAACAAGTTATCACAAAGCAAAGCCTCCCAGGCCCAGCGCCCAGGTCCAGAGCAACACAGCTGGCCCTGCTGGGCCCCATGCTCCTCCTGCACCTCGTGTCCTCTCTCTCCACAGAGTGAATCATTATCCACACTTTTATGGGGCTGTTACTATTGTTAATAAGTAGAGGGGGGAAAATAAATCAATGTATAGATACCCTGCTTGGATACAGCCAGCTCCTAGGTCTTGCCACATCCTTCCCCTTCCCCCCCACCCTCCCCCTTCC
>NW_026000075.1:18148514-18189322 GCF_001458135.2 Marmota marmota marmota | reverse complement strand
CTCCTCCCACCTCCCTCCTCCCTCCTTCCCTTCCTTCCCTTCCTTCCCCTTCCCTTCCCCTTCCCTTCCTCCCCTCCCCCCTTCCAGGACCCTGTAGCCCTGGGCACCCAGACTCCCAATCTGATATCCTGACTTTGTTCTTTAAATAACCAGCTTGTTAGCAAAATAACAGCACTAACACCTTCCTCACCCTGCTCAGGTCTCCCTCTTTCAATGCAATGCTGATGGCTGCTCCCCTGGCTCCTGTCACGTAATCTGTTCCTGTCACTGGGCTACACATGCCAAGGGGCTGCCAGTTTGCCTGCATCCCAGTGCCTAGCCCAGTAATTTTCAGGATGATTGAGCCCTCGCTCCAAGGTCAGGGCCTCAGTCTCCCCCTCTGCCTCCTTCAGGGTCACAGGAGTTTAAGTGAGCTGGTGGTTTAGAATGATGTGAGGCACAGAAGGGCCTCTAGCCAAGTGCTCACTGTGGGCAGGTAGACCTGGAGAGGCCGGGGGCGCCTTCCTTGGGCACAACCAGGCATGTCTGAAAATGACTAAACTTCCGCAGGTACTCACTCTCAGCTCTCAGTCCTTATCACTTCTGTGACAACACCTACTCAGCCAAAGGCAACCACAGTCCATGGCTGGTAGGACAGATAAGGGTTGGGTTGGGGGGCCTGGTTGGGGACTGCTAATTATTGGGGCCCTTTTCACAGTTAACAATAAGGCTGGCACTGCACGATCCTTGTGCTCAAAGAAGCACTTCTACATTATAGTCTCGACATCCAACTTCATTTTTTTATAATAATTTGTGACATTTGCATATTACACTTAGTTACAAATCGTTCCCTTCCTCATACCTATCCCATCAAGGAGGCCAGGCAGCTGTTGGCAGATGAGAGAATGGGGACCAGAGGGGCTGGCTGCCTTGTGGAAGACTGAGCTTACTGCAGGCTCCCTGGGGGCCAGTAGGAACCCCAGATGGCCTAAAGGCCAAGAGGCTCCTGGGTCGTTCTGCCACGTGGGTGGATGGAGGCAAGGGGACTTCCTCCTTTCCTCCCTCTTTCTTTCTTTCATTAACTTTTACTATGAACCCCACTGAGTGCCAGGCCCATGCCAGCTGTGGGCTGTACAGAGGGAAGAAGCAGTGCTCCTCGCCCCTGGGGAGCTGTGGTCAGACCAGGTGGCAGATCCTAAACCAAAGTTTCCACAGGGCACTTATTAGGAGCTGGGCAACCCTGCACCAGTCCCCAGCCTCACAGAGTCTCATGAAGCAGCACCTTGGGAGGTGGCTTGAGATTGTGATGGGATGGAGCAGTGTCAGGTGCTGTGTTTGGCACCAAAGGTACCCAGGAGGTAGCTCCTGCAGTGAGGATTCCCCTGAAGGAGGGATGATGAACCAGTGGTGGTGTTAAATATGGGTGTGGCTTCAGTATTCTTGGAGGCAGGGGCAGAGAGCAGACAACCCAGCCCTTGTCCTGTGTGGGGTTAGGCAAAGTGGAGCTGAGGAGCAGGAACTCCATCTGGGTGGGCCATCATCCCTGGGCCACTAGAAGGGTCGGTCTCTGCTCCCCTTCCCTTCCTGAGGCTATCTCAGCATCGGCTCCAGCCTTTTGGGTGTGGCAAGAGTTAGCTTTGAGGTAGTCAGAGTTGGGCTGCTGTGCATTCTCTGGCAAGTGTCTTCTCTCTGAGGCTGTTTCTTGTAAGACTGCTGTGATCACCACAACCACCTCCAAGCAGGGAGTTATGAGCTCAGGCCAAAGGAAACCAGCCTGTACACAGCAAGGATCACCTCAGGAGTAGGCACTGCACAAAGGGCTGGCACACATCAGAGGTGCTGCGCCTGGCTCCTGGGCGGCCTCAGGCCGGCTGGGCCGCTGGTCAACTCAGCAGATCAGCCTGCCTAGGCCTCAGCCCTGGCCACTGGCCCGCGGGTGCCCCAAGTCTCCCCTCATCCTGCGCCAATATGCTGAATTTGTTTCCTTTGTTTCCAGTGAGATTGCTGGATCATATGACAGTTCTAATCTTATTTTTTGAGCACCTTCCATTCTATTTTCCATAATAGCTAAAATGATATTGATTTCTATCCAATTCTCTTTTTACATTTTCTCAGGTGATCATGTAGCTTTTGTCCTTCATTCCATTAATGTGCATTTACAAATTTGCATAAGCTGACCCATTCTTTCATCCTTGGTTTAAATCCCACTTGATCATGATAAATAGTTCTGTTAATGTAGTATCTGTTTGAATATTTTGGCATATATGTAAATTAAGGATATTGGCTTGTAATTTTCTTTTCCTATAGTGTCCTTTTCTGCTTTTAGTATGAAGGTAATGCTAGTATAGTAAAATGAGTTAAAACTATTCCTGTTCTTCACAATTTTGGAAGCATAGAAAAGCACTGGTCTTACTTCTTTAAATGTTTGGTAAAATTTCACAGTGAAGTTATAAGGTATTTTAAAGTTTTTTTTTTTTTAAATTGCATCATTTTTATATTGAGTCAATTAACACATTTTTACAGTATTTTATTTTTGTTCTTTCATTTTCTAATTTCTATAACATAATTCAAAGTTTCTTTGTAACATTATATTTTCTACTAGCCAGTTTAGCTATTTTTATCAGTGGGTTTTATACTTTTGAATGTTTTCATTTTATGGTTTATTATCTTTTCATTTCAGAATGAAGAATCCCTTTAGTATCTCTTATAATGCAGGTCAAGTGGGATTCCTCCACTGTTAGCTAAACTGGGAAAGTGGTTTTCTCTTCTTCAGTTTTGAAACAAAATTGAAAACTATTGTATTTTGTTAGATACATTTTGTTTTGTATAGTATTTTATCCCTCTCTGGTCTTTAAGGTATCTTCTAGGAAATTTGCTTATGGTCTTGCAAACTTTCTTTCACATGTTATGAGTCATTTTTCTCTGGTTTTAAAAATTCATCATCTTTGACTTTGATTGTAATTATTTCAAACTAGAGACCTACTTTAATTTATTCTATTTGGGGTCTTTTGGGGTTCTCAAATTTTTATATCTATGTTTCTCTCCAAATTTAGGAAATTTTCAGTCACTCTTTCTTTATAAAGCTTTATGCCCCATTCTCTTTTTATGATTTACATAATGGTATATTGATTGGATTGATATTATATGTCTCTTAAGTTTTCTTCATTCATTTTAATTTTTTGTTTTGTTTCTTTAATTTTAAATGATCTATATTGGATTAACTGATTCCTCCAATTATTTGATCACATCTGTTGTTGTATTCCTTTAAGTGATTTTTTTTTCCAGTTAATTAGGGTGTTCATGAATCCCAAAGTTTTTTTGCTTACTAATTACATTTTCTCTCTTTATATAAATGCTCTTTTTCTGAGCTAATTGAACATCTATGGAAATTATTTTGAATTATCTCTCATGGGAATTATACATATTTTCCTGGGACACTTCCTGAAGATTTATATTGTGCCTTTGCTTGGCTCATGTTTGTCTTTTTCTATGTCTTTATTAAAAAATTTGCATTGATATTGGTGCATTTGTACAAAATATGCACCTTCTTAGAGTGTTTATGGAGTAACTTTTTAGAAAAAAGACCATCATGGATTAACCTGACTGGAGTATCTGAGACCTCTCAGATTCTCACCTGTGTTTTCTTTATATGTGTACATGTAAAGTACTAATTAAAGGGATTTCCTGCCTTCTATTTATTAAGAGTTTGTGATTTCCTCACCACATTGAGAGTAGGCTCTATAGCTGTATCTTCTTGCTTGCAAGAACCCTACATTTCCTTGTTCTTAATGCAGTTCCTATTAATGCTCCAATAATAAAAGATAGATCTCATTCCCTTGGGAACTCTCTGAAAAGCCAGTTTTCCAGATATGTGCTTAATCTCCCACTCCCCTTTTTCAAGTTCTTAACAAAGAGTGAGACATGACAGTAATCAGTCATTCAGGGAAAACAAAAAAACAAGATGAAAAGCAAGGATGTTTGGGTATATTCTCAACACATCCCTTTTCTCCTAGGGAGAAGCTCTCATACTATGCACCTTCCCCAAGTTGTACAAAGCAATGGTGACCATTCTAAGCCAAATTCATCTTTCTGTTGTTCTCAGCATCTCTAAGACTTCCGATCTATTCTAGTTTCTTCAGTGAGGAGTGTGGGAAATAGAAATTAGTTCTGAAGGCAGGACTTTGAAGAGTTTGAATGGAATATTGGGTAAATGTTTGAATCTCTCATTATCCCTGAAAGGGAAAGGTGCATTCTATATCTATCTCTTAGTGTTTGGTTGTACAGACACGGTAGAGGGACTGATGTGGGTACTGTGAAATTGTTCTTCCAACACATTTTAATAGGACTGTACTCAGATTTAGGCTTCTCTAGGATACTGAAGCTTCATAGTTGGATTCTTGGCTTTTCATAAAGATATTTTAATCAGTGTATTATTGTTCAAACTTTCTGTGAGGGACAAGAGCTATGACTTTCTATTCTTTCACCTGTTGAACACATAACCTTTTTTGATTTGAATGCTGAGGATATTGATTGTTTTATTCATTAACCTTAATTAAGAACAATATCTAGTTGTCATCATTCTCTCTTTTCAAAAACTGGTAATAATCTATGTAATTAAAAACGGTATCATTCTTTAGAATTCTTGTCTTGGATTCTTAGGATTCCACTCTCTAGTCACAGGACTCCAAATGAAAAACCACCTGCTACAGAAGAGTTTTAAGGGCCATAATAGGAATGATTCAATAAATGTTATAATTTAATATAATAAATTTGTATTAATTTCTAAGGGATTGAAATTTATTTGAACAAATTTTCATAAAATATTGGTAGGTAGTGCAATACTTGGGGGAATTAGAGCTTTGAAATCATGTTTCCATGATCTTGAGAAAGTATCTAATTCTCATTCTAGATTTTTTTTTTTTTTATTGAACCCAGGGGCATTTTACCACTGAGAAAAGAACCCAGCTCTTTTTCTTTCTTTCTTTCTTTTTTTTAAATTTTGAGACAAAGTCTCACCTAGTTGCCTGAGGCTTTGCTGAGTTACTGAGGTTGGCCTTGAATTTGTGATCCTCCTGCTTCAGACTCCTGAGTCCCTGAGATTATAGGTGTAGATTAAGAAAGTAATCTAGCTGTGCCTGGCTAGATTACTTTCTTAACATCTGTACTGAAAAGTGCACTTTGCTGATTTATTGGAAAGATTATGAAAGTTTCTAATATAGTGTCTTCAGTAAAGTAGGTTATCCATAAGTGTTGGCAAACTTCCTCTTCTTGTGGTACTTATAGCTTAAAGGTCTAAATAGATCAAAGATCTAAAAGTTACTTTGTTGTTTCTGGCATTACAAAAAACAATATATCTTTCCTGTTCTTTGACAACTATAAATTAGGAGACAAATGCTTGGAATTAGTTGCAAATGAGTCTTTATAGAAAAGAGCAATACTTGCAATTACCAAGGGGTGATAACCAACCTTATTCTTATCTCTTAAGGAGATGGTCATTCTTTAATATATGTCTTAAAAAAAAACAGATAAGCTTTTAAATCTTATCTGTGCAATTAAAATGTAAGATTTTTTCCCTGTGTACTTTGCAGACTATGACCTGTCTTTCTCATTATTAGTCAGTTTAATTCAGTTGACTTCCCCATTAATAGTAGTCTAAGATTTCAAGATTAGAAATATTGTTTCATGTATTTTACAAAAAGAAATGAAACTAATGAAAAAATGAAAAATCACTAATATATTTGAGGAAAGAATTCCAAGGAATATTACATAAAGTCGAAATAATTATGAATAAAATAAATATAATTATAATATATTTGAATGATTTATAAGAGGAAACAAATTGCTTATTCAGACATAATATAAGAGATTTGCCACAGGCATGATAAAGATATTTTCCACATTTCCCAAGTCAAATTACGTTTAGTGAAATGTACCACTCTTAAATGTAAAAATTATATAATTTATAGACATTACACTCTCTATATTTGTAAAGCTTTTGTGTAAATAAATTTATTTAACTTTCTGGTTCACATAGTACCATTATCAAAAATATGAGTATCTGTATGCTACTGTTTTTTTTTTTTTTTTTGCTGTTAAAAGTTAAAATCTTCTTTATTGGCATTCATAGTTTATGTTTATGTAGCTGATTTTCCTAGAATTATTGAGGTATAGCCGACAAATACAAATTATTTATATTCAAGGTTTATAACCTGATGGTTAAAATATGATTACATTTTGAACCAGTTGCCACAATCAAGGTAATTTTCAAACCCACCACATTACATGTTACTTATTTTTGGTAAGCATTTTAGTCAGCTTTTTATTGCTGTGACAAAAAAGACCCCAAAAGAACAATTTATCAGAGGAAAAATTTACTCTGACTCACAGTTTTAGAGGTTCAACCTATGGTTGGCCATTTCCATATCTCTGGTCCAAAGGTGAGACAGAAGGGCATGATGGAGGATAACTGTTCAGTTCATGACAGCAAGGTAACAGAGAGAGCTCAATTCACCAGTGACAAAATATATATCCCCAAAGGCATGTCCCAGTGACCTAATTTCTTCTAATATCAATAAATGTGAGAAATCCATCAAGTAGTAAAGGAATAATCCATAATTTTGTTAGTCACTATAAAATTTTTATTTTAAAAAATTAAATTTTAAATATGTCTGGAATTAGATTTAATATGTCTTCCTCTTGCTATCTAAATATATCCTCAACTCTACCCCTAAGTGAGAACACTTTTATTAATGAAGTAAATATAATCACCATGCAGACTTTCCATGAGGGAATCTAGAAATCATCATCAATTCATTTTTCTTTATTCTCCTTTAGTAAACCACAAATTCAATTCCTTCTAACCTCACTGAAAACTTGTTGATGTAGACCACTACTCATCTTTGGTATACGAGGAAGACGGCATTCCAAATGTTTCTTCTTCTTCTTCTCTCCATTGCTCTTCTTTCATTCATATTATATCAGCAAGATAAAACTAAAATATAAATCAGATCACCACATTTATTCACTTGAAATCTTTCAGAAGTATTCCATTGCACATAAAGTAAAATCTAGAAATTTTTCCTTGACACACAGAAATAACTTGCACTTCCTCGTCCTTATTCTTATTGTATGTCTTCCAACTTATTTGGACTACTTAAATCACAGGAAGACTGGTATCTTTCTGTGCCTTAACATGTCAGACTCTAGACTTTTTCTCACCTCATGTTTTCTTCATATATCCTTCCTTTTGCATGGAATGTTACTTTCATCATTCTTTGCATCATTGTTTAGTATCTATTTATATTTTTAAATTTGTAGCTCACCATAATTCTATTACAATTTTTTTAGTTTTATTTTTCATTAGTCATTTGCCCTTCACATGTCTGTCATCCAAAGATCCATGAAGCATACCTGAAAATTATCTCTTTTGTCTCTTTTTTTTTAAAGAGAGAGAGAGAGAGAGAGAATTTGTTTTAATATTTATTTTTTAGTTATCGGCCAGCACAACATCTTTGTTTGTATGTGGTGCTGAGGATTGAACCCGGGCCGCACGCATGCCAGGCGAGCGCGCTATCACTTGAGCCACATCCCCAGCCCCTCTTTTGTCTCTTAATACGCTGCTTGGTACATAGCATTTAAACAACTACTATAATAATGTGTGAATTATTTTTTCAATCATATTAGAAATTTGTTTTCTGAAAAACATCCTTTAAAACAAAAGAAAAAATATCAAATCCTATAAAAATATATTCTAATTCTAGCAATTTCACAGAAATTAACTTTAGAATCCAAATTGCAAAGATTTCATGATGTATGCTTTACAGAGGTACAAAAAGGGACAAAAGCACAGATTAATGGTGAAGGAGACATCTGTCAAGAGCTCACTGTGTTTTCAGTGTTTAATAGTTCATTTATATATATATTTAATTTATTTTCACAATGATGTGGAGATTATTGTCTTTCATTTAGAAATGACAAAGTGAAACTAAGTAGTTTATAAAAATCCCCAAAGTTATCATTACTCATGAGTGGAAAAAAAGTAGAATTTCAACACATGTTTACCTGACATAAAGGTTAATTAATTTTCCTTAATTAATTTAAATATTGTTTACAATCACAGGAATTGGTAGGGGAGCAGTCAAGAATTAGGCCAAAGTACTGTAACTCCAAACTACGTACGTATGATTTCAATTATAATGCAACTGCCTAATGTACATCAAGTCTTTGTCTTAAATAAGTAACAATAATGACTCTTATATTAATATTTTATCTTAATTTGAAAATTAGCTGCAAAGCGTTATCCTTTTAAGAAAATATAGGAGGTATAGAGAATTCAATACCCAGGGATGAAAATAACAAAAAAAAATTAAAATAATTAAAATCAAATATACTCAGTAAATGTCTTTTTAAAATATAATATTTCCAACACTGTACTACTAAAGATGGAAGGAAAAAAGGACCTGTTCCCTACCTGTTTGTTTACAAAATACATGTTTCATCAAACTAAAGGTACTGAATTTAAAAATTAGCATGTCTGCATTCATTTCTTTCAATAATGGATGTAGGATTTATCAAGATTGGCTATATTTGTAGATCATAGAGAAGGAATTTTTCTCTAAATGGAAGTGTAATAATAGGCTGTAAAGGAAATACTTAAACTAATTTTAGAATATTAAAATCCCAATACTCTTACCATTAAAGAAAATCATTTGTACATATTTGCCAAAAGTACATTAGCAATTGAATAAAGGCCACATGTAAAAGTAAAAGCTGATAAAGCAACAACAAAATATTTGACTGCAGCACTTTTTAAAAAGCTGTAGGATAATTTTCATTCTGAGAAATCTCAAATAACCTAACAACATTTTAAATAGTTATCTTTCTGTAATGTCAGTACTTTCATAATTATAAATTTAAGAAACACTTACTATAATAAAATGGAAAAAGTACATATATAATTTTAAATAAAATGTGTAGATTTCTGCAGCCAAAATTTATCTATTAAAAAAAAATTCTTGATTTCTCTAGGAAAGTGTAAGCCCTGGAAATTTATGATAACAATATTTATAAAATTTCTATTCATGTTAATTTTATTTTCACATCAAATAGTTAACAAAAATAAGTTTTTCTCTCTCTGATAATTTTTTAAAAGTTTTTATCACTATATCTATGTCATATTTTGGAGTTATTGTACTTTAAGTAATTTTAAGTGGCATATAATGCATATATTTTGGATAAAAAGTTTTTTTAGTGATAGAAATTAAAGAAAATGCACTGCTTCATTCAAATTATGCATATGTGAAAAGACTATGACATAAGAAGAAAAATGAAATTCCTTGTTTAAAGAGAAAAATGTTAAAAATAGAAAATGATAAAGTTAGCTTATAATTTTGTTTCTCTTACTGACACTAATGAGACACAAATGGCCCAGTCATTCTGAATAGCAATGTTTCTTTAAACAGAAGAAGGATAAAATGGAAATCAACTCAAACCTACCCATATGAAATGTGCATTAATCGTACAACTGCATCATAAATACATGACTTAATTGTGAAGTATTAAAACTTAAAAAAAATAGACTTAAATTTATCACCAACATAAAAGACTTGAACAGAGGTATCCTACAAATTACTTACTTCATTGCCAAATCAAGGAGAACATTAATTGACTTTACTTGGAGAAAACAAATTACTGAACATCATGGATTTGTTCTGTATCCTGGAAAAGAGTCAGTGAAGCAATAACTACCAATGATTTTCTTCACTTCAAAATAGATAGCATTTATTTTGACATGTTAAACTACTTTCTGGTAGGTAATAGAATTTTCATTAATGAGTAGCTAGGTCAAACTACTGATGTCTCACATTGCATCCAGACTTAGGTTTTGAACTTTTACTGACATGCTGAATTTCAGAAAAGAGAGAATCCTAATTTTGTACAGAACTTATACAGATAATAAAGAATATTTTGTGTTTCAATTAGCCAAACATGTTTTTTTTTTTTTTCTGGAAATTTTTTCATTATCGAAGGTAAATCTGTTCTCTGCAAAGATGGTGGGCCTCTACTGCTTGGGGATATTAGAATTTTATTATTGGGTTAAAAAAATCTTTACATATGACTGTGAATTGCTATTTTCTATAAGGAAATCAGTGGTATCAAAGATTTTTAAAGATATTAAACAGATTACTTTCTGCTTCTTATCTTACCTAAATACAGAGAGTATTGGAGAAGGCAAGTGCTTCTGAACCACAGCAGGAAAGAACTCATAGCCAATATTAAATTGCTAAAGTGGGAAGTTTCTTAATGAATTGGGCTGCTGTAACAGAATTGTCATAAATTGGGAAGAGTTTGAATGCCAGACATTTACTTCTCACTTTTGGAGGCTGGGAAGTATAAGATCAAGGCACTGGCAGATTTGGTGTCTGATGAAGGCTGCATTCTTATTTATAGATACTGTCTTTTTATCATGTCTTTTCATGGTAGAAGAGTCAAAGTAGGTCCCTGGGTCTCCTTTTATTACAAAACAAATCCCACCTACAAGCGCCCTGTACCCATAATGTAATCATCTCCCAATCTCCAAATATCACATTGGTGATGAGATTGCAACATATGAATTACAAAGTGACATAAAAATTCAAAGCACAAAGAAATAAATTAAAGAATTATGTCAATCAACAAATACATGAAAAAATGTTCATCATCTCTAGTAAATACAGAAATGCAAATCAAAACTACTCTAAGATTTCATATCTATCCAGTCAAATGGCAATTATGAAGAATATAAGCAACAATAATTGATGGCAAAGATGAGGGGGGAAAAGGTATACTCAAATGTTGCTGGTGGGACTGCAAATTGGTGCAAAGGAGATTCCTCAGAAAACTGGGAAAGGAGCCACCATTTGATTCAGCTATACCACTTCTTGGTTTATACCCAAAGGTCTTAAAATCAGCATGACACGACCACATCAATGTTTATAGCAGCTCAACTCACACTAGCTAAACTATGGAACCAACCTAGATATCCTTCAGCAGATAAATGGATAAAGAAAATGTAGTATATATACACATTTGAATATAACTCATCCAGAAAGAAGAATGAAATTATGGCATTTGTAGGTAAATAGATGGAACTGGAGAATATCATGCTAAGTGAAATAAACCAAACTCAAAAAACCAAAAGCTGAATATTTTCTCCGATATGCAGATGCTGATCCATAATTGGGGATGGGAGTAGGAAAGAATGAAAGAAGTTTAGATTGTGCAAAGTAGAGTGAGGAAAGGGGTGGGACTGTGGTGATGGGAAGGACAATAGAATGAAAGAGACATTGTTATCCTATATACATGTATGATTACACTACTGGTTTGACTCTGCACCATGTAGAGCCAGAGGAATGAGAATTTGTGTACGATGTGTCAAAATGCATTCTACTGTCATTTATGACTAATTAGAACAAATTAAAAAAATTTTAAAAAGAAATATGTATCAAAGAATTTGAGTTGTTTGTTACTGACACAAGCAGTGTCCTGAAACCAAGCATTATATCCATGAGTTCAAGATTTCTTTTGTTTTTCATATTTTAACCTTTATGTATTCTCAAATATATAAAAATGATAGAATCTTACAACCACAAAAGTAATCAGGAAGTAAATAATGCAACATTCTTTTAAATTCTAGGGAGAAATTTTTCCTTATTTATATTTAGCTTTTAAGAAGGAGGGCGGAATTGTGGATGAATACTCCTGAAATAGGAGAGGTATACCTAAATGCAAAGCCATCTTAAGCATTTAACACCAATGTTCTTTAATTATTTTATGCATTACTTCTGTATTGCTCCTGATGACACAGAGGGTGATATTGTGTTGAAAAGCAGTTGCAGAAGTTGAACTGCATAAATATGAAGGCAGATTCAGGAAACTTTTATCTACACATCTGCTTATATTCTCCGTATTTTCTTACATATGAACAGGAATGGAAATGACAATGATTGTCAAATGTGTTACCTGTACTTGCCACATGAATGTCATCTTAGGCTTAATAGAAATGCAAATTTTCACGTTCCACCTAAACCTACTGAACAGTGTCTACAAGGATGAAACCCAGCAATCTATATTTTAATAAGTTTCCCAGGTATTTTTTTACAGGCAGTAAAGTTTGTAAACAACTGACCTAGGCTTAAATATCTAAACCTAAGAGGGAAAGTTTGATTGTAATGTAGATTAAATAAGCAT
This sequence comes from Marmota marmota marmota, assembly GCF_001458135.2. Classification (NCBI taxonomy): domain Eukaryota; kingdom Metazoa; phylum Chordata; class Mammalia; order Rodentia; family Sciuridae; genus Marmota; species Marmota marmota. The sequence goes on along the minus strand of NW_026000075.1, from coordinate 18,177,115 downwards.
TTATGTTGATAAGTAAGCAGTGGCACAGAACATACTGAGGAAACATATAAACAAAGATATAGACTTAAGGAAATGTGATAGCGCACAAATGTGAAATGTTTACGGGCAATTATTATCCCATAGAAGTAATGAGTTGCCCCTGAATTGTTTGCACTTTATGAACCAAGTAATAATCTTTGGACCACAAACTTACAATAGCAGAAAGAAGGCTGATCAAGATGTACAGTACTCATGGAGAACAAACATGCTACAATCCTATTAAATTTTATACACAAAAGATAGTGGGTAAGTTTGAACTTTCAACAGGATGGATCCAGAGGCAATGGTAAATGATAATTAAGGGACAGATTGACTGCCAGTGAATGAGTCTTTATGATGCTGTTAATATAATTCTGTAATTTTTTATGGAAAATTTACTCTAGTGTTTTCTCATTTTCAAAATGGAATGTATATAATGTAAAGATCCCTTTTGTCTTTTACTATTATAGTGTGTGTATTCATGTGTGTGTGCACTTGAAGGAATGAGAGTGATATTCGTACAGTAAGTTATAAGTGGTTGAACGAAAGGAAACTGCATCCAATCCACAGATTCTGAAATTTTAGCTTAATGAAGAATATGAATGAGTATGAGGTGGTTGTTATGGTTAAGATATGAGATGGCCATCAAAAGTTCAAATGTGAGACAACGCAAGAAACTTTAGAAGTGAAATGATTGAGTTATGGGAGTCTGAATATAATCAGTGTGTTAATCCCCTGATCAGGATTAACTGCATGGTAACTGTAAGCAGACAGCATGTGTTTGAGGAGGTAGGTCATTGGGGATTCACCTTTGCCCTTTATTTTGTTCTAGCTGAGTAGAATTTTCCTTCCTGATGCCATGTCCTAAGCCACTTTTCTCCACCTCAATCCCAGAACAAAGGGTTGGCCATTAATGGATAAGAATTTGAAACCATCATCCCCCAAATAAACATTTTCTCCTATAATTTTTCTTGTATGGTATTTTGGTCATAGCAGCAAAAAAATATGACTAAAACAGTTATTATGATTTTGGTAGGGACTAACTGGGTCCTAATTGTGAAGAAAACTGGTACCATTGTTATTTGATGAGACAGAGAACAAACAGACTGTGCTTGAGTGCTAGCCTGCCTTTGAATCAGTTCTTTCCTTTTATTGTGACAAATGATTTGATTATTTTTTTGATAATCTAGCATTTAGGTATTGCCACATGACAATTTTAGCCAGTGGAATATTAGCTAAGTGATTAGGCTGCGTTCAGACCTACCTCTGAAAACTCCCAATTGTGATTAACCACTACCCCTCCTCAGGTCACTGAAACCGTAAAGCTCAGTTTTAATTGTAAAGCCACATATTGAAGTTTTTGGAGCCTGCATCATCCTGGATCTTTGAATACCTTCATAGGACAGAGGACATATTCTATAAGAAGCCCCAGATTCTCAATCCCAAATCATCCTCAGACCTGCAATCTACTTGGACATGTATCAATAAGAAACAAATGATAGGGTGTAAATCTGTTATAATTAGGAGCTGATTGTAAAAGCCATTTATCTCACATAAGGATTATGTTCTTTAAACTGTACCATGGTGCTAGTCATAAAAGTAAAAACTGTGACAAAAATGTTAATATTGACATAACTTTTCTGTATGATTATGCTTTTCTCCAATGTGGATCTGTAATTCTAACTCTCTTTTAAACCCGAGGAAAAACTAATATAATTATTGATCACTATTAAACAGTAAGACTTTTGAAAAAATGAAAAACATTAACTCCATGTTAGATCAGATGGTGGATGAACTGTGTTGCTGAAGCTTATACCCAGTCTCCATTGATATGACAGAAACTTCTCTATAATCACAGGCTATACAAAACAAATTAATTACTAGTATAAACATATTACAAGATAGAAAGAATAACATATTCTTAGATTTCAATCATATTTAAAATCTTTCTAACTTTATCAACTAACTAGGTACTTTTAGGAAATTCTACATATCTTCTTCAGGTCCTCTTTTTCCTAGCCTGTAAGAGGATGTTGTATTCATACTCAAATCTTCAGGAACTTCTGTGGCCTATATGAATATTTTTTATGTCACTCAGTATGTAGCAACTCTTATGCATTTGTGCAGACTTTATATTTCTCTGAAATTTAATAGTATAAGAGCTGGTACCAGTTCCATCTTCATATTTACTGTAGTTTCCATTTCTTTGATTTTGTTCATGAGTGCTTATAGAATGAATGAATTACATGTTCTGCTGTTAAATCAATAAATTAGTAGACATCTATCAACTCTATTTTAACTTTATATCCAATAAAGGTAGTGACGAACTGTCTTTTAGAAATACATAATCAATCTAGATTAGTTCAAGGCAGCACACTTAGACTTAATATTATTGCATGGGTCTCTTAGAGATGTACTTTCTGATTTACATTCTTTTTAAAAAAAATTTTTTTTAGTTGTAGATGGACACAATACCTTTATTTAGTTTATTTATTTTTATAGGGTGCTGAGGGTTGAACCCAGTACCTCATATGTGCAAGGCAAATGCTCTGCCATTGAGCCACAATCCCAGCCCCTTTTTTGTACCTATTTTTGAAAAAGATCATTCCTTTGACAAAAGATGACTGAATATATATTTTTGTGAATGCATATTTTTTTCACAGAACAAGATATTTAAGAAATAAGATTCAATAAAAATTAAACATTCTTTCATTAATATGCATAATATTTACATCTGTGTGTATCAATCACAAAATTAATTTAAAAATAATATAATAAATAATGTTCTTTTCTATGTAGCCATTGATCAAATAGAGATTTGGTTATTCTTATTCTTTTTTTTTAGTTGCTCAAAACATTACAATTATCTTGACATATCATATATCATACATTTGATTCAAATGGTGTATGAATTCTTATTTTTCCCAGGTGTATAAATTGCAGGATCACATTGACTATACAGCCACATTTATACATACTGCCATACTTGAGAAATAAATACATTTTTCCCAATCAAACTGATTTTAATTGAGTAGACCTAAATAAATCTCTAATTGTATGTTAATTCAGCAGCTTACACTATGTAAAGAAATAAAGGGATTATAATAATAATAGTTAACATTAATTCAGCATACCCCAGAGATCCTTAGATAATTAAGGGCAATATAGTTAAAGAATGGTGAAGATGACGCAGGACAGAGATATAAGAATGTTATTTATTCCAGCTGCAGTAACTTTCCCATTGGGAACCATATAGGGCTTGTTAGCAGACACTGAATTTTAGTTTAATTTAGTGGGATATATATTACTTAGGGCATTTGAATCAGAATTCCAAATTGGAACTCCATTAACAACCATTTATATTTCCATTTATACTTAGGAGTTAAGAAAAGTTCAAAAAAATTAAAAAGTATAATTTAGAAAATATGTAAAATTACTTTATTATAGTCTAATGTGTTAGAGAAATAACTTAACCTATAACTCAATTGTATAGCAATATATTTATCATAAAAAGCTATTGCTAAATTAGAAGTTAACAATTGGAATTTTCAACTCCTTTACCTTCTTTATGAAAAATTAATTAACAAAATAGTGGGTTCTAATTGCTTCTGTTGTTTAGGGTTTTTTTTTATGGTGTCACAAATATTTACATTGTTGCTAAAAGTGTCACCTACCTATATTCAAAAAACAATTTTATCTAAATGTTGAATATAAACTCAACTTTTATGAACAAATGGTCATCTTTCTTCATCAAAATAGTTTACAGTGAAAATGCAATGGGATGTACAAAGATTTTGGAGCTAAAAGCCCTTAAATAAATATAACTCAACAAGTGACTCTGCATCAGTTATACAGCTACTTAAGTTCATCTGAAACTGCAATATTCTTCTCTGTGTCATTTTAGATAATTAATGCCAAACTTAATAATTAATTGCACTTAAGTATTATTAATCAATTTACAATATTATTAAGATTTTCTTCCTTATTCCATGAGCCTTCTCCCTTTATGAAATTATATTATTATTATATTACGGTAGAGCTCTGGAACTAGCACACTCCTTCATAGTCATAATCCAGGATGGTAAGGAGTTCGACAATGACATCATCAGATGCCAGATGCCCTCAGGAAAGTGGTGTGACCTTGTGTGAAGAAATTCCTTCAAACTCAGAGCAATTTCCAGAGTGGCAATGAGCCAGCAGCCTCCCAGTAGCTAGGCAATAATAATAATCATCATCATCATCATCATCATCATCATCCTGCAATCTTAAAGTGGGACCTGGGTATTTTCTAACAGCCTACAATGCATTGGGTGATGGATCATTAAAAATCAGATATCTGAACTCAGTGAGACCCTGTGTCTAAATAAAATATAAAATGGGGCTAGGGATGTGAATCAATGGTTGACTGCCCCTGAGTTCAATCCCCAGGATGGCTCCCCACCACACACACACACACACACACACACTCACACACCCACACACACACACACTCACACACACACACAATCTGGAGTAAATATATTTGGTTTAAATAATGATTCTAATTTCATTATGCATGCGAAGTTGAAGAAATTTTTAACTTCTTTTGTGCTGAATAAGCATCATTACAGGGGAAATTAGTAATATGTTTATCTCAAATGTTACTAAAAGAACTAAATAAAAATGTTGCCCACTTAACATCATGTTTAACTTAAATGTTCCCTAAATGTCAGTGGTTATAATTATTGTTGTAAAAGCTGGAATTCTCCCACTTTGTATAATTAGGGAGATAATTATGCTAGAGAACTTTAAAAGAAGTCATTGAAAATTTGTGATTGGGATACCTTATTTGGAATTTGCTTGTCTTAGTATAATAGTGATGGTTAATATAGCATTTCTTAGGAAACAAGAATAGGCATAAAACTCATATGTGAGCCTGCTTTGATTTTCTTGGAAAATAAATTTCTCAAAGAAAAGCAAGTAATTAGTGCTAGATGATAATGTCCAACAGAAGTAGCAATCAATAATTGCTGGAATATCATAGCAATTGATTAGGTAACTTTTATAATACAAGCTAAGTAAGTAAGGAGAAGTATAGTAGTGTATCAGTCATCATCCAGTTAGGAAAACAAAAACCAGATTTCTTACTTCAACACAGAAAATTTAATAAAATACTTAGTTAAACACATGATAGAGAACTTAAAAACAAAACAAACAAACAAAAACCAGAAAGGAAAAACTGAGTTAAAAAAGAGTGATTGCTGGAGGTAACTACAACCCCAAACAATTAAGGAACAAAGGGAAATGTATGGGAACCTAACCTCTGAGAAGATATCCTGCAGAAATGGAATTCAGACCCCAGAAGGTGATTGCTGGCTCCATAGGAGCTGGAAGAAGGTATGTAACATGCATCTAGGCTTGAACAATGATGGCTAGCTCAGGTACAGCTGGGGAGGCATAATGAAGTTGGTTCACCTGGACACTGGAATCAACAGTCACCATGAAACTGAAGCTTGCTTAGCGCAGTCAGACTGACTGGAACATAAGTAAACAAAAGAAGCAAGATTCTTTCTTCCCCTTCCTTCTAATAACTCTGAAGTGTAAGAAGTGGCAAAGTACATTCCCTGAACCAAACCCAGCTTTCTTTGTGTTTTTGTACTGTATAAGTTAAAAATTATTTTTACATTTTTTAAAGTAAAAAGAAAAAAAAGAATATGTTTTATGATAGGTAAAAATTATATATATAATTTGAATTTTAGTAACAGTAAGTAAAATTAAACTATGGCATATTCACAATCACTCCCCCCCCCCATGGGTACTTTCCACTTGAAAGAGTACAGATGAATAACTGCAAGAGAGACCATGTGACTCACAAAACCTAAGTTATTTTGCCACCCAGTCCTTTAAAGAAAAGTGTGTTGTGACTCCCTATCAGCAGAGGAGAGCATTTGTAAAGATCTAGCCCTAGCACCAGAAAGAATAATGTGAAGCAGTTGCTTTCAGTTTAAGAGACAACAACTTAGTGCCTGGCCAACTTGGTTCTCTACCCATGCTGACTTTTAAAATAAAACAGAATTTCTAACAAGTGTTAGAGTATGTGGCTATGTGTCAATATATAAAACTACTTCTCTACTTCCTTTAGTGCCTGATTCCCTGATTTCAGCCCCTGTCATTTATCTGTCCAGTTTTTATTATTGATATTTTCCAAGGTCTGCTAATGTGTGTAGTCTATGCCTGTCTTTTCCTGTTATCTCATTTTATTGTTTTTTTCTCAAAGATTTCCATATCTTCATATCTTGTAAATTTTGAAGTTTCTCAACTAACACTGTTTCTGCATACAAATCAAGATAGATTTACATAAATAGCCAGGTACCTAAGCAGTTATTAGTAACACCAAACTCATATTGTTTTCCATACGATGATTCTAGGTGGATTAGTGAAAATATTGCATCAATGCCATAATTGGTCTCTGATGGATGTCATGGACCTTAATTTTTAAGGTTGAGAGTCTTAACATCTTCCTTCTTACTTTGCCTAGTTTCCATTTTAAATTACTTATGTTTATATAAAGAAAAGCTTCAAATAAAGAATACTTCACATAATGTCTAAATCTTATTTTAGGTGTTAGCCTCCCCCCCCCACAACTTTTATCAGCACTACTAAACAGATATAAGAAACACACTTTAAATGTATTTCCCATTATGCCAAAAATCTGAAGCATGTGTTAAGGAGCCTTGAAATATATATGAAGGCACTGAAGTAACAGAACTAGCAAGTTGTGGAAGAAAGTGTGCTTTTCCCCTGGGAAGCTTATGATAATCAATACAAACATGCAGGATCCTGAGAACTAGTCACTGCTGATAAGAGGAAAAAATGTATTGGATTAATTTAAAGTGTACATTGAAAATATAAACAGGTATTGTTCTGACTTCAAAGCACTCAACTGAGTTTAGAAAGTTAAATATATTAAAACAAAATTTAGATTTACAATTAAACACACAAAATATTTTCAAATTAAAATGTTCAAATTGTGAAAGTTTGGGCGCTAAGAGAACTTGAAAGGGTTATTGGGGCTTAGTTGAATTAATTAAGACATAACAAATCAATAGCTTTCATAATTTAATTAACTTGAATTATGGCTTTATATATTCCTATATACATTTATCTACTACCTTTTCACTTTGGCAGAATGTTGAATTAATAATAACATGCTGTACCAGTTTTCCCTATCCAATTTAGTCCTTTGGGAATCCTAAGAGACTGGGCAAAGATGGCATTGACAGATCTAATCAAATCATGATCTCAGTACCTTTCTCTTAACATCTCTCTGCTGGAGGAGAATTCATATTTTACTCCTAAAAGTGATAGGCCTTTATTGAACCCCTGACAGAAAAACCTGAGAACAGATTGATGTTCTGAATTAGTCTTGGGGAGATTATATGAGAAAGTAGATTCAAATCAGTTCTTCAGATATTCAGGTCTTATCATTCAGGTCTTATGGCATTCAAAAAAAGGATATCTAATAGAACCCTGAATAAGAAGGATCTATTGAATTGGAAACTAGCTTAGAATTCAAGGGAAATTTTGGCCATCCATTTTTCTTTCAAAGAAAGAAAGGAATTTCAAAGAAATTCACCAAAGTGTTGTATGTTGATTTTTATTTTATTTCATTTTAGTTTGGATCAATACATGATAATTGTACATATTTTCTAAAGGTGACAATTTCATTTTCTGCCCCTATCCTGGATGGAGTTTTTCATATCAGAAAGGACAATTTTATTTTTAGAGTTAAACTATATTATGTAATTTAAATACTATACATATTTTGCCTTTTTTGTTAATTGGACAGTAATTTTGTAAAATGTTTTATTGAACTTCCTTTGTAGTCTAGAAAACTTACTTGAAAAAAGCAACTAAATATATGTGAATTAGTGTAAAAAATATGGTTAGAATGTACATGCACTATCAAATTTATATACACGTATTTATAATATTTCTATTATTAATCTTTGTTTACTCAAAATTCTGATCTTTAGTGGCCATGGAAAGTCCTCAGTAATAGGGCAAGTAGAGAATATAGTCTCTTATGGATCTTATATATCCTATATATACCTATATATCTTTTATATATTCTAGCTGACTTGTATCATATTCTATAAATTATAGAAACAGAATAGTAGAACATGATCATTTGGGTAAATAGAATTTGTATAACCAGGGTTTAAAGATAAGAAAATGGGCATTAGACTGTGCCAAGACCAATTTAACTGCAGGTGACTTAGTAAATGAGAATGTTATGAGAAAAAATCATGAAACTCAGTAGTATACCTATAGTGCTTCGTACTATATAGTAGGAATAGGAGAAAAACAACAGTGAAAATTTGAAATGTATACCTGTACTTCTTTCAATTATGGTATGTTTCTGTAAGCATCCTTATGTAGCTACCAACAATAAATGTTTTAGAGTCCATCACACTTAATAAGGAGATAGACAGCAATAGTAGTTACGTGCTGGATGTGGTGGTGAGATTAGTCCTATAATCTCAGTGACGGGAGGCTAAGGCAAAAGAATTATAAATTCAAGGCCAGGCTTAGCAAATTAGACTCAGCAATTTTGCAAGACACTGTGTCAAAATTCAAAATGATGATGATGATGATGATGATGATGATAATTATAATAATAGATTTGGAAATGTACACAGTGGTATAGCATTCCTGGGTTCAATCCCCAGTACAAAAAAAAAAAAAGTTAAAGAAAGAAAGAAAGAAAGCCAGTCAGCTAGCCAATCTGCCAGCCAGTCTGGTACACAGTACCCATAAATATATAAATTAAAATAAAAAAAAGAAAAAGAAAAAAAAGTATGTTTTGATGAAACATTGCTAAGGTTAGAATATGTTACATTCCTAATAAAAACTGGATTGGAATTAGATTTCTATTCTGGCGATGTCTGAAGGTGTGACCTTTAAGAAATGAGTAGGGTGTTAATAGGAATTAATGCTATTCTCAATGTATTGGGTGAATTGTTGTAGGACTGGGTTAGTTAACAGGAGAGAAGATTGTTGTTACTTAAGGCTGCCCCTCGGTTTCTGCCTCTTCTACAGGGCCTGTGTGTATTTCAGCTTTCCAGCTTTTCAGGTTGGATTTCCCAACTTCCAGAACTATGAACCAAAATGAGTTTCTTTTAAAAACTACCAGTCTCAAGTGCTCTATTACTGAAACAGAAAATGTACTAAGACAAACACATCGCAATTATAAGGTACTAATATTTAATGATGTTTGAATTTTCACTATGTGGCCAGATTTTAAAGAAAAATTATTCTTTACATCAATAATAGAGCAGAAAAATAATTTATATACTTTTTTACAGTTTATGATAGGAAATATTCTATAAAATATGTTATGTTGCAGATGTTTACTTAGAAAATGAGTCATCCAAGTGGTTAGTGCGAGGGAGAGAAATATAATAAAAAGACTAAACATTAGCCAGGATCCATGTCATAGGCCTCTAATTCTGACTTAGGAGGCTGAGGCAGGAGGATCCCAAGTTTGAAAACAGCCTCAGCAATTTGGTGAGATTCTTAGCCACTAAGGGATAACCTGTCTCAAAATGAGAAGCACTGGGAATATGGCTCAGTGGTAAAGTATTCCTGGATTTAATCTCCAGTACAAAAAATAAATAAAGATTAAATTTGAAAAATTTTACATTTTAGACTCTTTCTCTGGCAAAATAAATATATCTATTAGGTTAGATGTACTGTACCCAAAATTACCAGTATAAATTTTAAAGTATTTTTGAGTAATTTAAATATTTAATAGCATTTTGAATGTCTAAAATTGATAGACAAACACAATTTTATTTTTATTAAATATTAGTCTCTAGAAAGAACTGAATATTTTTTCATCCTTGTGTCATTTTTCTTTTATTCTGTCAGGGGATGAGAGATAGATATGCATTCAAAATGATGGGGGTTAATGCCATTGAAAAAATAAGTGGAACAATTTCAACTTTTGATTCTGCTTCTTGAGAATCCTGAAAAATGAACAAGCAAGCAAACAAATAAATCCTTTTGAATTTGATTTTCTGTGTTGTTTCCTTTTTGGTAGTTCACACTGCAAAGTTAATGGGATACAGAAAAATAAAAATTTTCCTCTTGGAAGTCAAGTCTCTGACATCCATGGTGAATTTTCTCTGAGTTTGTCTTTTCTTTATTTTCTGGTTGTTTTGAGCGTAAGCTTTGTATTTACTAGAAGATAAATGCATTATGTGAAAGTCATTATTTTACCAGTATTACCAGTACCTGTAACAGTAAATAGTAGGTGTTAAAGAACTCTGATTGAATTTATATGTATTGAACATACATTTGAGGCTAAATTCTGATCTTATGAGTAGGAAAAGACTGAGCCATCCAGTGTGAAGTGATAAGGATGAATTCCTGGCTTAGTCTATTTTTAAAAAGTTCTTTATCTCAAGATTCCTCCAGCACAGGTAACTATGAGAGTACAGTGGAGTGAAGACCAAAAGATGTGAATACCAACTGTATTGATAGTTCTCCATGAAATTTATATCACTTAGAAAGCACTAAGCAGCAGTGAGCACTTGGCAACAATCCAAAGGTAATAATTAGCAGTATATGTCTATCCACCTCCATTTGTCTACAAAATGGAAGATTAACACTGATCACAATATTGAACATTTTACATTGGACATTTCACTGCACTTACCAGTACAGGATAGATGAAGAATGATTTACCTATTTCTGCATCAAGTTGTTAATTTATAAATATCTGCTGTATACTCATCACCTTTCTACATTTAGTGAAAAAAATCATAAAAATTAAAAACAAGAAAAAAAAGCCAAGGTATCAGATTTTCATTAAGACAAAAATTTTTTGAATGATTAAAGTAACTATATTAGCTAGTGCTTTTAAGAGCAAATTTTAGAAATGGTTATAGTTGGGGATTATTCATTGTAGGTTTTTTCAAATAAACAACACAAGATTATTAAATTAAGTGATTTCCATATATTCATTCTGTTACTCATATTTTCATTATATAGTACACTTGTTTTAAGATATCATGTTGAATATTCCAAGGACATCTAATAAGACTCAAACATAAAGTGGAAGGTTAGAAATGTCCTATTTATTTAAAAGATAATGCAAATGAAAAATAAGCCATTTATTTAGCACATTGATTTCTATTAAGAAGAAAGATAAAATAATAAGATAATTTATAATTATTATTATAAGATAAAATAATTTATCTTATTACCCTCCAGGAGATACTCACATCCTTATTGCAAGCATGTTTCCAAAGTTAAATGACACTTTGGTACAAAGAGAATAACATGTATTTTTCCTATTCAAACAATCTACCATCAATCTAACAGATAAAATATGTAATTATCATATTTTAAATAAACAAATTACATAAATGAATAAACTAAAATAGGGATAAATAAATATTTAAATGAGAAAAATATGGACCCCACTATTGCAGTTTTCTAATTTCACCATCCAAAACAACATAAATATGTAAGTATTCATACATACATGCATACACACACAAACACAATGCATGTGTGTAATTTTGGAGGTTTGTGTATATGTAAAAATGTTATAAAGTTATTTTGATGCTAATCTTTAATTTCATAAAAATTTAATGAAATGTGCCAAATGTTAATTTTGGATAATTTATATAACTAGGCTTAAGTTAATTTTTAGTTTCTCTGAGAAGGTATCTTTCCGGTTTAGTTCCAAAAATTGATAAATGCAAGTCTACTGATGACAGCTTGTGAAATGTTTTTCCATATGAAATTAGACTATTATTTATGATAATTTTGAGCCACTCATAAACTAAAACTCAGGACCTTATACAGGATGTTGTTGCTATTTTCTTTCTATGATAAGTTGTTGTCAGGTTTTAAATTTTTACTTTCAATGTACTCGTATATATCTATGTTTAAACTTCATTTGTAACATGAATAAAAAATTAAAGTCTTTTTAGAGAAATATGGAACTGTATATTCTGTTTTAATATTTATTTTTAGTTGTAGTTGGACACAATACCTTTATTTTTATTTATTTATTTTTATGTGGTTCTGAGGATTGAACCCAGGACCTCACACGTGCTAGGCAAGCACGCTCTACCCCTGAACCCCAACCCCAACCCCAGAAATGTGCATTCTTAAGTCAATATTATTAGTGTATAAAAAGTCATGTTAAAAATTCTTTGTCCTCAGGATTTGAGGAACCCTAATATAGCTTCTTTGCAGTGTTGTCCATTTTGACATTGCCAAGTTCAAAATGTAATGCTGAATCAGCAGTAACATATTTAGGTGCCTTAGGGCTTTTTCCATGAAGAATGAATAGATTTTGGCACTTTCTTTTCTTGTTTATCCAAATTCCCATACTTATTTTGAGGGTCATGATGTGAGGCCCATCTGTTTAATCAAGTGTCTGTCTGATGATGCAAGTAAAATGAAAAGTTGAAACTCAACCATACTTTCCTTTAAGTATTGTAATTAGCCTCTATAATGTCTCACAAGCTAAATAATGAGCACATTTAAAAATGCAGATAATAGCAGAATGTAAGTTTTTGCTTGCTTAAACTATTTCAAAATTCCCATGAGTTGCAGCCAAATTGGACCAGGTTAGTTCAAGATTGCCCTAATATATCACTAAATAATGTAAGCCAATTTATCCAGATAGATGCCAAGAACTATATAATTGAGTAGTAGGATAGAGTTTTTGTTATGTCAATCTATGAATGCATTTCTTATTTGATTGTTCAGAAGCCTGTGTATGCTTCCCTTATCAAGAAAAAACTCAAGTGGAATTCTGTTTGTTGATTCTTTTGTTGTAGTTGTTTTGTTTTTATTCACAGGACTGCATGTAATAGGTGCAAAACTACACAGATTTTGCCTTAGATGCTTTTTTAGGCCAGAAATGAATAATATAACAGCAAAACATGGTGGTACATGCCTTCACTCAGTAGGCTGTGGCAGGAAGATTATAAGTTCAAGGCCAGTCTCAGCAACTTAACAAGATTCTGTCTCCAAAAAATAAATTTAAAAAATTAAAAAAAAAAAAAAAGGCTGGGAATATAGCCAGTGGTAGGAAAACCCTGGTTCAATCTCTTGTACCACAAAACAAAATAAACAAATAATACACACACACCATATTCTGGAGGATGTAGGCCTACAGGAGGAGAAATTAAGGGGAATTATACAATTACCCCTTTGAGTTAACAATATAGATTCCTAATGTATCTTGAGCAAAATAAAATCAACTTAGACTCACCACCAATCCAAAATCTCAGCAGTTGATCTGAATTAATCAAAGTAAAAACTCTGGGATTTCTCTTGTGTTGTCCAACACGATTGCTAGCCATAAACAGCTGTTTAAATTTCCATCAGTTAAAATAAAAATAATTTGAAAATACAATTTCTTCAGCCATATGAGGCAACACTACATTGCTTAATAGCCACATGTACATTGTGGTGAAGATACCAGAGAGAAGCAGAGCATTTCCATTGGTGTAGAAAGCTATATGAGAATTCATTGCTCTAGAAACATGATACTAAGGGAAAATTTGTTCACTCTACAGCTCATTGGAACATCTGTGACATTATAAAAACTAAACATTGTGTATATGTTTTTTAAAACTCTGTTAATGTTTCTAAACCCTTAACTGGCTTCCATTCAGACAGTGGCATTAGGATCTCACCTCAATCTTTAATGAGTTACCAACTTCATGGTTTTCAGTGACCAGCCAATAACACTGATTGCTTTGTGTTAATTGTTTGTAAAAGAAATATATATTGCTTTACTGTCTTATTTATTGTTGTCTTAGCATGATACCTGTACTATGTATACCTCACCCAGTTACTCACCAACTACCACCAAAGACCTCTGGACTGAACTGATGCTAAGTAACCCTGTCTGTGCCCCACCTGATGGAGAATAATAACTTCCAATGTTTTTCCTCTAAACAGTGCCCCATTTTAGCAGGAAGTACCCAGAAGAAGTTGACACCCAAATACTCTACAAGAATTTAGTGGCCTAAAATCTTTTTGAGTGTGGAATGTCAGGGGACAAACAAGGATGGTGGGAACACAAGGTTAAGAAAATAATTCTATAAAAGGGGCCCACTGTGGTGATCCTCACATGCTTTCTGTTTCAAGAAGCAATTTACCTGCAGCCCTGTCTGGCCTAAGTGGCTAAGCTCTGTCACATTCCTCAGCCACGTGAATGGCTTACCTGTTATCTGCAGGTTAAGAATTCAATTAGAACCAATCAACATGGGCCAAGGTGACCTAAAGTCGCCATGGTAGTGGGGACATGAAAGTCTGACACCATCTTGCTGTTAGTAGGAAATCAAGAGGTGAACCTGGATGAGAATGTCTGGAAACTTCTCTGGATTCCCCAATAAAAATGGAGTGCAGGAGAGGTACATTATCCCTCTTCACTCTGAGATGAGCCACCTTCTCCCTTGAGAGTGTCCCCCTTCCTTTATTCTATCCCTTCAAACTCTGAGCATATCATGTCTGAAATATTTATGACTTTATGGTAAGCATCAGGGTTTGGAGATAGATCTTTGTGCTGCCTCAGTTCCTTTGAAGGTCCCAGCTCAATATATTGAATTATGAGTAACTATAACTATGCAATTATATAGTTAACTGATCTCCCCCTGCAAAAACTAGAAAATAAAAATATGCAAGTGATAAATTTATTTTTGCATTTGTTTTCTCAGGACCAACAATTAACTTATTTAATATTTTTCTGCTTATTTCCACACATATTGTACTTCATAACTATTTTGTATATTTAATTTTTATCTGATTTTAAAATTATCTATGTGAAGTTAATTATATTGTCCTTTATTTGTGTTTTAGTCATTATTATTTAATTTCTCTGGTGGTTTCCTGTTTGACTTTTGACACAGCAAATTATTTTTTCTCTTGTGGATTTTATATTTGCATAATACTCTTATTTTATTTTCTAAGTATCTCTTACTTTAGCATTTTTATCTCACAGATTTTAATTATTCATTATTATTAAAGTATCAGATATATTCCAAACTAGAGAGTAAATGTAATTGAAGCCTGACAGATTCATCACCAGCTTTGGCAATTATCAACATGTGATTAATCCTATTTTTGTCCTTACCCCCACTCATTTACATTAATTTACAAAAGTATTTTGAAGTAATTTAAAGATAAACTATTATACATGATTCCACTTATATAACATTTTTAAAAGAACAGAAATAAAAAAAAATAGAAAATGGATTAATAGTGTATATGGAACAGGGATGGCACAAGGGAATTCTTTTGTGTTAATGGAACTGTTTGGCCTCTTAGTTTTGTGGTTGTTACATAAATCAATGCACGAACTAAAACTATAGAGAATAAACACAAAGAAATAAACATAAGCCCAAAACAATAAAAATTAAATAATGCCTATAGAATGAATAAACATTATTTTTGTTTCCAATGTTATTGTGACTTCAAAGAATCTAATCTCTTCTGGAAGCTGAACATTTTCCATGATTTCTATGATGTCCCATGGATCTATAGTGATTTTGGAATAAAAAATATTTTTAAAAATTAAACCATAAGGGGCTGGGGTTGTAGCTCAGTGGTAGAGCGCTTGCCTAGCATGTGTGAAGCACTGGGTTCAATTCTCAACACCACATGTAAACAAATAAAGATCCATTGACAACTATTTTTTTTTTAAATTAAACGATGATATTAAACCATATAATAGGAATGTATGCAACAAAATAAGTTAAAAAACTATAAACTGCATTTGAGGAAAAATGAGAAAGATTGAAATAATTGGGCAGATAAAACACTTCCACACATTAAAAGACTTGATATTTGAAAGTAATAATTCTCCCAAAATTAATCTATGAGTTTAAGGCAATCACTATCATAATCCGTTCAGAACATTCTCATAAAATTCTTACCAAGGTGAATTTATAATTTATATGGAAAAACAACAACATAAAAAAGAAATTCAGCCTCACTCTATGTCATATTCTAAAACTACAATAAAATAATTGTCATATTTCCATGATCAAAGAAACAGAAATGAGAATCCAGAAATGAAACCTATACAGATTTGGGCAAGCTACACTTGTGCTGCCACAAGTATAGCTTTTCAACAAGTTATACTTTAAATTTTATGTAAAAAGCACATCAAATCCATATCTCACAATATATACAAAACTTAATTTAAAATAGATCATACACCTACCATAAAGAAACAAAATTTTGAATCTCATAGAACACCAGGGAATATTTTCATGCTTTTGAGCTAGGCAACAATTTATTAGAGGAGACACACCAGACAATACCCTTGAATGAATAAATTAAAATATGATATCCTTATATTTAAAACTATCACTTGTCAAATTAAACCACAAACTATAAGACATGATTTACAAAATGAAGATCTTACAAAATATTTGAATTTCAAGTAGCAATCATAAAATGACAACCACTTCAATACATAAAACCATACAAAAGATATCACACTAAGCAATATAAAAAGGGCCACAAAAAAAGAGAGAAAAGTTTGAACATCACTCTTTATTAAGAAAATTCAAATTAAAAACAAAATAAAATATCATTAAAAACTACAAGTTTAACTGATATTCAACTTTCTGATGACACCAGATAATGGCAAATAATGGAGAGCATATGGCAATCATACATTTTTGTTATGTAACATGATGCAAATAAAATGTAAAGTTTCTGATACTATATTACATAGGTTAAATCACAGCTTTACATAACAGAAATTTTACCTCTAGATATTTCTGCATTTTATCCAAAAGTAATTGTCATATGTGACCACAAAAGGATCTACAGTAATCATTGAAGCAACACACTGGTTGGAATAAAAATAAAAAGGCATGATCATTAATATAATTATTAAGAACATGCACATTCCCCAAAGAGTCACATGTATTGAATATTTGGTGCTCAGACCAATTGGGAGATGGTGGAAACTTTAGGAGGTGGACACTTAGTGTAAGAAATTTATGTCATAGGATGTGTGTCCTTGAAGCAAATATTGGAACCCCTGAACTCTCCTCTCTTTCTTTTTCTGATTCCTGGCCCCCATGTGGTAAAGGTCTCCTCTGATACACATTTGTCCTGTGCTGCCACAGACCAATAGTAATAGGGTCAAGTCACCATTGATTAAAATCTCTGAAACCATGAGCCAAGATAAACCTTTTCCCTTACTAATTGTTTACCTCAGGTATTTTTTCATTGTGACAGAAAGCTGACTAACAAAGTCAACAAAAGAAAAATTGATTGGTATATTTTTATTTAATACTGAATAGGAACAAACTTCTTTATGGGTTCAGCTTTAAATGACTGCAGCCATATTGAAGCATAATTCTGATCAGCTTTTCCTATGTATTTTTCCCACAAATAATAAATAGGTAAAACAATTAAAGTGGTTTGTGGAGTTTTACATATGGACTCTGATTTGAGAAATTTACCTGAGCACTTGACAATAGCTTAAGATAAAACTGATGCATTCTGGCTTGAATAAAGTCACTGTTACCCAAATATTTTATCCCTGTTTTAAATTAGGGTATCTAACTGGTCTTGCTGGCACCCAAGACAACACTTCTGTAGGGTAAGTTCCCCAATAAATTATGCAATCCGAGATTTAAGTGCCTTTCTTTCTTTGGTCTTGTTGCATCTCGGGATAGTTCTCATATACTAGGTCTGAATTTCTCCAGAATACTACTGAAATGTGCAGAAGCATGCATGAATCTTGCAGACATTATGCATAAAGCATAATACACACACACACACACACACACACACACAAGCAAACAAACAAATTATATGGCACCATAGGACATTCTAGAGCAGGAAAAACTCACATGCTAAAAAAAAAAAAAAAAGTAGGGTGCTTTTCTTGGGTGTGGGTGAATTGACAGGGAAGGAAACAAAGAACATTCTAATCTTGTCGGATATTATGATTTTGTTCTATGTATTAATAGAGTCTTGTTTTTTAGGTGTACACATTTATCAAAGCTCATCAAATAGTACATGAGATTTTTACATTCCATGGGTCATACATTTAAATAAAAACACATGTAAAGTATTGAAATCTAGTTGATTTTTACTAAGCTATGCTATGCTTTAGATAAATGTCCTTCAAATTTGTGCTTAAAGTTTTTCTCCATTTGGTACTATGGGAAGTGATAAAACTTTTAAGAGGTGGAGCCTAGTGGGAGGTTGTTCAGTCATTTGGGGCATGCCTTTGACTCCTGATCCTTCTTAAGTATTCTTTTCTGTGATTGTTGTTGCATCTCAACCATGATGTGAGTATATGACTGCCACATATCACCACAATCCCAAAGCACTGAGGCCAACTGATTTGGCTCTAAAATTGTGATTCAAAATATACATTTTTCTCTTTAAAAGTTAATTTTCTCAGTCATTAATTATAGTAATGAAATATGGCCAGCACCAGCACATATAGTATTAGTGATTCTGACTGTGTAGTTATTTTTATCCATATCTATATTTATCTACATATATATTCATGTATATATATATATATATATATATATATATATATATATATATACATACACACTGTATAAATTTATCTATATTCATACATGTGTATCTATATATATGCGATAAAAATAACTTTGCTTTTAGATTGCATTACCGTAACACATGCCTGAGATTATATTGATATAGTGTGTGTGTATATATACACACACACACACACATAAGAACATAACTTTTGTCTGTATGTACTTTATTCTGGTTATTTTCCAGCCAAATTGTAAGAGAGGCCACAAGTTTTGAGCATATATGTAAAATAACTGTTATGATGATATTTGAGATTACAAAATTTACAGACAGAAGGTCAGTGACATATGGAGACTTAGAGTCCTTGTCAAGGTAGAATAAAAAGTTGTCAGAGAAGAGAATCTTATTCAGGTTATTGAAAAAAAAACATCTGCATGGAAATCGAAATTACAATAACTATAATAGAAGTAGGGCTGGAGATAGAAATGTTAAGTCAGCAACCAAAATATTTGAAAAAAGAAGGGGATGAATCCTTGCAGATAATATAACAACTTTATGTTATCCACATTTAAACTAATTTCTTTTGTGTTTATTAAAATTATAATTTGGGAAACTAAAATAAACCTATTTTGTTAATGGTACATTAATAGTTTCATTTTTACTGCAAATGAACTTATTTCTTGTGGTAACTTATTGTTTCGTTATTGTTTCCTTATTGTTTCTGTTACACCATTTCTGTTGCTGTATAAAAATAACCAAAACTTGAAAACTCATGAAGAAAACAGGTTTATTGAATTCACAATTTTATCGACTGAAAGTCCAAGATCAGGTGGCCCCATGTACTTGGATTCTGGTGACGTTCCCTTGACCATATCTCAACATGGGCAAGAGAAGAGTGCAGAAAGGAGAGAACAGCTACGTGGAAATGTAGGAAGCAAGAGGAATTCAGGAGCCAGGATAGGTTGCTTTTAAGTAAACTTCTCTCACAGAAACTAACTGGAATCCCAGGAATATTGCATCAATTTCTTCACAAAAATGTCCCCAATAGCATAATCACTTTCCACTTGGATTTTTAAAGTTCCGTCACATGGCCAATCTTGGTAAAAATCTTATAGTATATAAATCTTTTGGGAAAACATTTAACCTATATCCAAACTCACTTATTACTAAACTTTGGTAAAATATTCAAAACTACTAATACTCATAAAGGAAAAAGTTTAGAAAATATAAACATAAAATTAACCTATTTTCATATTTTTATTTGAGTATAGTTTTTTTAGGACAATGTAAAAAAATTATGTTGTATACCATTTATCAATTCAGCTTTTTCAGTTTAAGATTAGATACAAAATGTATGATTTCTTCGTGGGATTTTAAACCAATAAATAAAGATGAACAAAGGAAGTTCAAGGATGTTTAATATTAATTAAATCAAATTTAGTTGCAGAAGTCTATTAATTATCAATGTAGCTGTCAAAATTCCCATTATAAATATTTGGTATATGTCATTAACTGAATGCTTGTGTTTTCCCCAAATACATGTGGTGGAGCCCACAACTTGAATGTAATAGTATTAGAAGGTGGGGTTATGAGTTCATGTGTTCGAGCAGTAATGAATGGGTTAGTGACTTTACAGAATATTCTGAGAGCGATTGCTTCCTGTCTTTGCCTAATAAGAACTGTGAGAAAAGATTGCCCTCTCTGAATCAGGAATCTGACTTTTGAGTCTGCAGCACCAAAGTGTTGAATTCCTAACCTGCCAGAATAAGAAATAAATTGTATGATATTTTACTATAGAAGCCTGAGCTGTTTAAGATGGTATGGAAGAAGGGTATATCATTTATTTATTAACTTGTTTGTTTTCTGAATGATGTTTTTGAAGATAAGAAACTAGATCAGAAAATTGTGGATCTGTACTACACTCAAGGAATAAACTATTTACTTTTATTTCTTATAGCAAAAATTCTCCACATGCAATATTTTAAGTGTTATGTTGACTAAAATTGTAGAGTTAAGAAGTTGCATTTTCAGTCTCAATTCAAATATCATCAAATGTGCATGTTTGCATAAATGATGGAGCCAACCAATTTTATACCTCTTTAATAATGCATCCCTAAATTTGGTTTCAAGTTAAAGACACAACTTTTTTTTATTTTTTATTTTTATTGATCATGATGCATTATCCACACCCTCGAAAGTACTCAGCAGTCCTTTGTGTCTTCTCAGTTATTTCTGAATAATTCAGAAAGTTATCTGAGTTGTGTATATTTTCATATATACATTAAAGACAGGGAAATATAGTAAGCTGAACAATTTATAATGGTTGTATAGCTTACTGATGTATAAACTTCTTTGGGTTTGGGGACACAGAATAATATGTGTGTAATATGTACACACACAAATATATATGTATACATTTATATATATCCTCCTTAGGATTGTTCAATGGTATTTACATTGTGCCTTTTATAATATATTTTACCACACAGAAATCACGAAATTTTTTATGGTGATTTATTTTCCTTGCATAGGTAGACATTATTAAAATGCATTATTTGGTACAAAATTTATATATAACATTTCTGTATAATTGATAAAAGATTCATTATTTGAACATATTAACTTCTTATTTTACTATATTGCTCTCATAGTTACTTAAAAGCATTCATTAATACTTTAAAATTATTTAATATGGGCTTTCAACTAAAATTCTTCAAAGTGAACAGAATTATGGAATATTTAAGCATAGTTTTATGAAAACAGCCAAGTTGTATTATGTAAACTACTATGATAAGCCTCAAATGATTGCCCTAAATTAAGTAGTAAGTAAGATTGACAATCCCAAAGGAAAACAGAGCACAACCAATATAGCCTACAGATTCATACATAGGTAAGTGAGGTTAATTCTGGTCCAAATCAATCTTTGTTTTCATTTTCTACATTCAAACATTTATTTAATTCAATATGCTAAATAAATAGTATGTAATTTATACACCCTGGAGCTAATTTCTCCAGAAAATTATTACTATACTACAATAAATAAAAATTAATTAGAAAATTATATTTTCAATATGTTTACATTGAAGTAAAAATTTAAAAATCAGCAATTATCAGTTTGTCATGGTTTGTAAATAATTATATCTAGGGGCTGGGGATGTGGCTCAAGTGGTAGCGCTCTTGCCTGGCATGCGTGGGGCGCTGGGTTCGATCCTCAGCACCACATAAAAATAAAATAAAGATGTTGTGTTCACCGAAAACTAAAAAATAAATATTAAAAATTCTGTCTCTAACTCTTTCTCTTTAAAAAAAATAGTAATTATATATATTATACAGGTATAAAAAACAATATTAAGGACTTACGGGTAAGTCATAAACTTGTAACATAAGGAAAATTTGATGCAGACCTGTACTTTTTCATCTGTACTTTTTATTCTTTTGCAAATAAAAATCAAAAGTATACAATGTTGGAAATGAATTCATATTTAAAATATAATGATTATTAATATCTTCTTATTTTATGTGATGTCATCTTGACAGATTATTTTTATCCATTTGATGAATTGCATACAAAGTTTCTATTTTTCATTTATTGCTCTTCAGCTAAGAAAATAGCATTCCATATTTTAAATAAATTTTGAGCACTGCTTTAACACTTTTATGAAGGGTTTTCAAAACTTTTTTTTTCTAATTTGTTCTTTCAAAGACTAAGTAAAAAGAAAGCAATTAAGACAAATAATTTCAATAAACTAAAATTTTATGTTAAAAGTTAGAATCATCCTGAAATTCCTTCAACAAGCAAAGTGCACCTATGTTGAACTTTTCTACACCTGCTTCTAAACTATATGCTAATATTTCTGTGGAGAAGTATATTTTCTTTTCAAAATAATATTAAAATATTGAGAAATTTTATTTTGTAATTGAATATCTTAAAACTTACACCTTCTAAGTTTGGTTTCACTTATTCCCATGATCTGTGAAATCACAGAAATGACTTTTTTTTTTAGCTCGTTTTTGTTTAATAGACTGATACAACCTCAAGACTTTAGAACAATAATTGTAGAGATACGTAGAAAAATCTGAGTGCATTAAAATTCATTGCTTATTAATTTTACTTAGACACATCAAATAATATAGCTTTGTTTTTGAAATATTTTATTTTTTTAAAACTTAGAAAATATTTTTGGATAATTTTAAAGTTGAAATTTTTACAATTTGAAAAAAGCACCAATGAAAGTATCACTATGAGCCTTTTATTTATATCCAGAAGTAGATACTGAAATTTTGAGTGGTTTTGTTTCCAACTTTAATTCAGAAACTGCTTTTTGGGTAGTAGTTAATGTTCAAATTATGTTATCAAGAGCATTAGGAGGCACCGCTACCGCCATTGCTGCTCTCCATCTGATTTCACTGCTGCCAGCCTGAACTCGTCTGGAGGTCTTATTTCTGGGTTGCTGCACTGCCTGGCACAGCCTCAGCTACCTCAGATGCAAATTCCAACTACCTCTGTGGTTGCTGGCGCTTAACCAGAAGTTTCCTTTCAATCAACAGCTGCCTGCACTACTACTGCCATTTCTACTGCGGGTGATTCTGCTACTGCCAGCCTGAGATCACTTGGAGGTCCGTCTTTCTGGGTACTGCTTCCACAGAAGAAATCACTGCCCTGGATGCAACTGAAGCTGACACTGCTGCTGACCCCCAGAGGTCGCCTGGCACTGCTGCCCCCACAGCTGTAGTTTCAGCTTCCTCTGCAGCCGCTGCTACTGCTAACCCTCTGCCTGCTGCCAAGAACCACCACCACTACCACTGCTACCACAGCCTAGAGGATTGCTTTGGGGGAGACTCCAGGTTTGGTTTCACATGGCTGCACCCATTTTGGGACACCAGCCAGGGCCTGGGACCTGGGTGCCAGCAGGTTTATCATCACAAGAGGCTCTGTCTGGGGACTCTAGCTGGGACCTGCAGGTCCTGTGTGGGGGAGGCTGCAGGTTTGGAAGAGCCTGGAGTCTTTCTGCTGAGAGTGCTGGTGGCCCTTTTGTCTTATTGCTGAATCTCGGGGTTGCTCCTTTGCATGAGTGTATTCCTGGTAGTGTGTCTGCAAGTAGGGGCAGCGCTGAGATCTTGGGACTGCAGCATGGCTGAGTCTGAGGTATCTGAAGCACAGATTGATGGGATAGAGACAGGGTTGGCCAGGACTGATCTGGGTTTGGTGATCCTGAGAGATGTCAGAGACAGGGCTGAGAAACTGTTGAACACTGACAGTGACAGTTTAACTTTCCAGCAAGATTTATTTTATTTTGTTTTATTTTTTGATTCACTAATCTCTCTACCATATTTGGAACAGGACGTTTTTTATGCATCAGTGTGTGGAGGACAATTTTATGAATGGTGTTTTGCATTTTTACTGTGTTCTTGTGTCTTTATTCTTTTTCTCTTTGTTCATATTCTTCCTCTCTCTTGTCTATTTTTTTTTTAATTTTCTTTCCAACTTTTCTCCAACCAACAGCCAATCTCTGTCAACTCCTCTTCCACTCTTCCTGTGAATTTTTACTTCTAGCTTCTCTCTTCCTAATTAATATTGCATACTACACTACCTCTGTTCTCTCATCCACCATTTGAAATCGTAAATCATTTAAACAAATATTCTGTTTGTACTATAGATAGTTATTGAACTCATCATCTTGGTTTAATGAAAAAAAGCAGTAGACACATTAGTGGGAGCTATTAGGTTCAAGGCTATATTTTGTGTACACTGGATGCTGTTGATATTGGTCTCACCAGTAAGGGTGAAGTGCTGGAAAACTTCAGGGATGCTGTAGGTCTACAGGGTAGAATTTATCCTGCCTTTGATTCATACATTTAGATAGAAAAACACACTAATGACATGAAAAAACAAGGAAGTAAAGTGCCCCAAACAAACCAAGATGCTTCAACAACAGAAGCCACTGATAACACAGTAGAAGAAATGTCCAAGAAGTTCAGATTGTATATAGTTAAGTTGGTATGTGAAGTAAAGGACAGTATAAGGAGTGAAATCAAAGGAAAATACAGGAAGTGAAAGACCACTTGTTAGAGATCATGAAAAAAAAATAAACAAAACAAAACAAATTAACAAACAAACAAACAACAACAAAAGCAGAAATCCTTGAAATGAAGGAAACCAAATTATAAACTCAATAGAAAGCTTTACCAACAGACTAGACCACTTGGAAGACAATGAAGACAAAATAAATAATCTTGAAAGTAGAGTTGAACATGCAGAGAAGATGGTAAGAAACCGTGAACAGAACATCCAAGAATAATGGGATACCATGAAAAGACCAAATTTAAGAGCTATTGGAATAGATAACAGAACAGAGATACAGAAAAAAAGTAAAACAATCTTTTCAATGATATAATAGCAGAAAATTTCCCAAACCTAAAGAATGGAATGGAAAATTAAATATAAGAAGCTTACAGGACACCAAATGTACAAAATTACAGCAGACCCACACCAAGACACATTATAATGCAAATGACTAACACAGAGAATAAAGATAAAATCTTAAACTCTATGAGAGAAAAAAAATCAAACTACATATATGGGGGAAACCAATTCAGATATCAACTGATTTATCAACCCAGACCCTCAAAGCTAGGAGGTCTGGAATAATACATTTCAGGGTCTGAAAGAAAATAGATTCCAACCAATAATTTTATATCCAGCAAAATTAAGTTTCAGATTTGAAGATTAAATTAAAACATTTCATGATAAACAAAAAATTTAAAGAATTAACAACTAGAAAACCTACACTACGGAGCATTTTCCACAAAATATTCCATGAAGATGAGTGAAAAAAAAAAAGTGAAAACCAGCAAAGGAGGATCTACACTAAAGAGATGTTCAACTAACTGAGAAACTAAGACAAATCAAAAACCAGAAATAAATCAAAATTACAGGGAATACAAATCATATCTTAATAATAACCTTGAATGTTAATGGGCCAAATTCATCAATCAAAAGACATAGATTGGCAGATTGAATGAAAAAGAAAGACCCAAGAGTATGCTGTCTTCAAAAGACTCACCTCATGGGCAGAGACATCCTCAGGCTGAAGGGGAAAGGATGGGAAAAAACTTATCACTCATATGGATTGTGTAAACAAGTAGGGGTTTCCATTCTCATCACAGATAAAGTAGACTTCAAATCAAAGTTAATCAGAAGATACAAAAAAATCATACTTTGCAAGGGAAGTATGTATAAGCAGGACATAACAATTATAAATATTTATGTCCCAAACAATGGAGCGTCTATGTATATAAAAAAAATTCTTCTCAATTTCAAGGGTCAAATAGAGTACAATACAATACTACTGGGTGATTTTAACATATCTGTCTCACTACTGGACAGTTCTTCCAAACAAAAACTTAATAAGGAAACTGTAGAACTAAATAATACAATAAATAATTTAGACTTAATATATATATATATCTATATATATATATATATATAGATATAGATATATATATAGATATATATAGATATAGATATATAGACTATTTCATCCATCAATGAGCAAACATACTTTCTTCTCAGCAGCACATGTCTTCTTCTCAAAAATAGACCATATCTTATGCCACAAAGTAACACTTAGTAAACTCAGAGAGAGAGAGAGAGAGAGAGAGATAATACCCTACATTCTATCAGACTACAATGGAATGAAATTAGAAATCAATGATAAAATAAAAAATAGAGTGGGCTATAGCAGCACAGTTCACAATAGCTAAACTGTGGAACCAACCTAGATGAGCTTCAATAGATGAATGGATCAAAAATTTTGGCATATATACACAATGGAATATTACTCGGCAATAAAACAGAATAAAATCATGGCATTTGCAGCTGAATGAATAGAGTTAGAAAAGATAATACTAAATGAAATTAGCCAATCCCACAAAACCAAATGTCAAATATTTTCTTTGACATAACGAGGCTGATTCATAGTAGGATAGAGAGTGGGTGCATGGGAGGGAATAGATGAACTCTAGATAGGGTAGAGGGGTTGGAGGAGAAGGGAAGAGTATGGGATAATTAATGATGTTGGAATGTGATGATCATTACTATCCAAAGTACAGGTATAAGGACACAAATTTGTGTGAATATACTATGTACACAACCAGAGATATGAAAAAGCGTGATATATATATATATATATATATATATATATATATATATATATATATAAAATAAGAATTGTAATGCATTTGATGTCATCTATAAATAAAAAATTACATAAAAATAGAAGCTACTGTAACAAAATGGAGACTAAATAATATACAATTTAATGAAGAATGGATAGTAGAAGAAATCAAGGATAAAATAAAAACAATCTTAAAGGTAAATGAGAACACTGATACAACGTATCAAAATCTCTGGGACATTATGATGGTAGTACTAAGAGGAAAGTTTATGCATTGAGTGCATTCATTAAAAGAATAAAATGTCCACAAACAAATGATCTAACACTACATCTCAAAGCCCTAGAAAGAGTAGTAACACCAAAACAGTAGAAACACCAAAAGCAGTAGAAGACAGGAAATAATTAACATTACAGTTAAAATCAATGAAATACAAACAAAAGAAACAATTGAAAAATTGATAAAACAAAAGTTGTTTTTTTAATAAATAAATAAAACAGATAAACCCCTGGCCATGCTTAGCCAGAGAAAAAGAGAGAAAACTCAAATTACTACAATATGAGAAGAAGAAGTAAATATCACAATGGACACATCTGTAATACAAAAATAATTAGACACTATTTTAAAAATTTAGACTCTAATAAAATAGAAAGTATCAAAGATATCAACAAATTTCTAGAGACATATTATCTACCCAAACTGAATGAGGAGGTCATACATGATTTAAACAGATCAATTTCAAATAATAGAAAATGCCATCAAAAGCCTACCAAAAAAAAAAAAAAAAAAAGCCCAGGACCAGATGGGTTCTCAGCTGAGTTCTACAAAACTTTCAAAGAAGAATTAACACCAATACTTCTCAAAGTATTCCATAAAATAGAAAAGGAGGGAACACTTCCACACTCATTCCATGAGGCTAATATCTCCCTGATACCAAAACCAGACAAAGACACATCAAGAAAAGAAAACTTCAGACCAATATCCCTGATAAACATAGATGCAAAAGTTCTCAATACAATTCTGGGAAATTGAATACAAAAACATATTAAAAAGATAGTGTATCACAATCAAATGGAGTTCATCCCAAGGATGCAAGATTGGTTCAACATACAGAAATCAATAAACATAATTCATCATATTAACAGATTTAAAAACAAGATTCATATGATTATCACAATAGGTGCAGAAAAAGCATTTGACAATATACAGCGTGCTTTCATGTTCAAAACACTAGAAAAACTAGGAATAGTAGGAACATACATCAACAGTGTAAAAGCTATACATGCTAAACCTAGGGCCAACTTCATTCTAAATGGAGAAAAACTGTAAGTGTTCCTGCTAAAAACTGGAACAAGACAAGGATGTCCTCTTTGAAACTCTAGCCAGGGCAATTAGACAAAAGAAAGAAATTAAAGGGATACATGTAGGTAAAGAAGAACTCAAACTATCATTATTTGCTGATGACATGATTCTATACCTAAAAGATCCAAAAAATTCCACCAGAAAACTTTTAAAACTAATAAATAAATTCAGAAAAGAAGCATGATATGTAAACACCCATAAATCAAATGCATTTCTATTCATCGTTGATGAATCCACTGAAAAATAAATCAGGAAAGCTACTACATTCACAAGAGCTTCAAAAATAAATATATAAACAAACAAACAAACAATAAATAAATAAATAAAATACCTGGGAATTAATCTAACAAAAGAGGTGAAAGGAACAGGCGCAGCGGCCTGCTGAGAGGCAGAGACGCCCCTCCCCCCGCGCCTGCAAGGTAGACGGAACTGTGACCACTCACAGAACAGGCCCAGCGGCCTGCTGAGGGGCAGAGCCGTCCCCC
>NW_026000075.1:18084145-18143604 GCF_001458135.2 Marmota marmota marmota | reverse complement strand
AGGGGAGGGGGGATAGTAGAGGATAGGAAAGGCAGCAGAACACAACAGACACTAGTATGGCAATATGTAAATCAATGGATGTGTAACTGATGTGATTCTGCAATTTGTATATGGGGTAAAAATGGGAGTTCATAACCCACTTGAATCAAAGTGTTAAATATGATATATCAAGAACTATGTAATGTTTTGAACAACCAACAATAAAAAATTTTAAAAAAAGAGGTGAAAGACCTCTACAATGAAACTACAGAACACTAAAGAAAGAAATTGAGGAAAACCTCAGTAGAAGGTAAGTTCTCCCATGTTCTTAGATAGGCAGAATTAATATTGTCAAAACAATCATACTTGTACCAAAAGCATTATACAGATTTAATACAATTCCTATTAATATCCCAATGACATTCTTCATAGAAATAGAAAAAAAATCAATCTTGGTATTTATTTAGAAAAATAAGAGATCCAGAATTGCTTAAGCAATCCTTAGCAAGAAAAGTGAAGCAAGAGGCAACACAATATGAGACCTTAAACTATACTACAGAACTATAGTAAGAAAAATGGCATGGTATTGGCACAAAAATAGACTTGTAGACCAATGGTACAGAATAGAGGACACAGACAAACCCACATAAATATGGTCGTCTTATATTAGACAAGGGTGCCACAAACATTCACTGTAGAAATGATAGCCTGTTCAATAAATGGTGCTGGCAAAACTGGAAATCCATATGTAGCAAAATGAAATTGAAACTCTCTCTCTCACTCTGCACAAAAATCAACTCAAAGTGAATCAAAAACTTAGGCACTAGAACACAGACCCTGGGCCTAAGAGAAGAAAAAAAATAGGCCCAAATTTTTACCATGTTGGCCTAGGATCTGCCTTCTTGCACGAGACTCCTAAAGCACAAGAAGTAAAATCAAGAATAAATAAATGGGATGGATTCAAATTAAAAAGCTTCTTCCAGCAAAGAAAACAATAACATGAGGAGAGAGCTTACAGATTGGAAGAAAATCTTTACCACACACACCTTCTATAAAGCATTAATCTCTAGGATATAAAAAGAACACCAAAAACCTAACATCATAAAAACGAATAACCCAATCAATGAATGGCTTAAGGAACTGAATCAATACTTCACAGAAGAAGAACTACAATTGATCAACAAATATATAAAAACGTGTTCAACATCTCTAGCAATTATAGAAATGCAAATCAAAACTAATCTAAGATTTCATCTCACTCCTGTCAGAATGCCAATCATCAAGAATACAGGTGACAATAAATATTGGTAAGGAAGTGGTGAAAAAGGTACACACATTTATTGCTGGTGGGACTGAAAATTGGTGCAACCACTATGGAAAGCAGTATGAAGATTCCTCAGAAAATTGGGAATAAAACCACTATTTGATCCAGGTATCCCACTCCTTATACCCAAAGTACTTAAAATCAGCATACTACAGTGACACAACCACACCAATATTTACAGAAGCTCAATTCACAATAACTAGACTATGAAACCAACTTAGGTGTCCCTTAATAGACGAATGGATTTAAAAAATGTGGTATATTACTCAGCTTTAAATGAAGAGTAAAACTACCACATTTGCCAGCAAATGGTTGAAGTTGGAGAATATCATGCTAAGCAAAACAAACCAATCCTATAAAACCAAAGGCCAAATATTTTCTCTAATATGCAGATGCTAATTCACAATAAGATGATAGGCACTAGTGAAGAATAGTGTTACCTTAGATTAGGTAGAGGGAAATGATGGGAGGGGAGGGAAGGTATGTGGGGATAGAAAGATAGTAGAATAAAACAGACATTATTACTATATGTATATATGTGACTACATGACCAATATGAATCTGCAACATGTACACTCAGAAAAATGAGAAAATGTAGCTCATTGATGTATATCAAAGTGCATAAATACATTCTACTGTCATGTATAACTAATTAAAATATTTTTTTAAAAGAGCATTAGGTAAAAGAACAAGAAAAGTAATTCAGTAACTTAAAAATCATGAGGAGTTCAGATTTGCCCTTTACTTGTATATGGGTAGCTTTAGTTACATAAAAACATAAAGAGACAAGTCATCTTTCTTCACTCAAAAAGCTAATAAATGGCTGAAACAAAGTGTCTACTTCAGTGTTTAGTGATTTTTAAAACCATAAATCTAAATTTCATAAGAATATCTTTTTGGTATAGTGATGTAATAGAGTTGTGTTTGGCAAATGGAGAAAATATCAAGCTACATAATTTTTAACAGATACAATTTAAATTGTAAATTTTTTCATTGTTAATCATTAAGGATATTCTAAAGTATTAAGTATGGGAAATTATAAATCTTTTATTATATGTATCAAAATGATACACATATGCATATATATTATATGTTTACATAAATATAGTCTCAGGAAGACAAAAAATTCTTCCAAATTTTCATGTGTATTGTCATAAAATTTCTGTTAAGGATTTTATTAAAATTACTCAAAAATTGCTAAATATTGCACAAACAAATCCTGTGAATTATTGTTATTTATATTTAACTGCTAATTCATATATTTGAACAATGAGAAATATTTTAAAATTTTGTTGCCTTATAATTATACATACATCATGCCATATTCTCTCATGCACATAAACTTAATTTAATAAATTTCCTGATAACAAAGGTACAGGAAGATAGCAATATATGCATGTGTACATATATATGTGCATATATAAGTATTTAGTGAAATTTAATGGTTGTGTAGTCTATGAAAGTATGTGCTACCAACATATGGAAGATATTGAAAATGATGGCTTTTCCTTATGTTTTCCCATAGAAATATATTATTATTACATTTCTATGCAGCTGTTTCTCATGTTTATGAAATATCACAATAGAAATTTTTTAGCCTTAGACTTTAAGTATTCAAATTCATGTTTAATATGATATTCAAAATAAAGCATTTTAAAAGTAAATTTGAATCTTTGAAAATAAGAAAGGAATAGTTTAGAGAGTATATTAAAGCTAAATTTAAATCTTTGAATATAAAAAAGGAATAGTTCAAGTTGAAGTTTACTAAGGTATCATTTCAAGCCAACATTACAAAATAATGAGGCTAGTTATTCTAAAGTTCAGCATGAAATTTACTTCCTGTTGAGGCACCTAATTACCAAACATTTTTGCTCACATTGTCTGAAGGTTATGATTAGAACACATTAAAAAAACAGCAGATTCAGATCTAAGTGAACAACAAGGTACATAAGGTGAAGAAAGGTGAAAGCATAAGGCCATAGCCATTAAGCATTTCTATGAGCATAAAATCATTTAAAAATCAATGCAAAATCTTTTAGAGACTCAGTGTTTAGTAAGACACAAATATAACTGCCAGGAAGAATGAGAGCTTCTGAATTTTGTATGAAGTAAGCTATAAAATACATGAAAAATCATAAGAAGGAAAAAAATTGAATTTTTCAAATTTCTAAAAATGGAGTTTTTCAAAATACTAACATCGTTATTATAGGGTACTGTTGCAAACACTAGTATTTTATTTAAAATATTAGCATTTCAATTTCAATTTAAAATATTGACAATAGACACACCTATTCATAAGCAGATTGAAATTGTATTGTTTCATTTAAATATTTAAAATATATTAATGTTCTAAATGATATTTAAGTACAGACTACTAACAATGGTGACACATATCTAAAGAAGAAAAATACACTCACCATCTTGTACTTAAAATTTTTAAATACTCAGAAGCTATTAGAAGAAATTATATATAATATCTAATAGCAAACTAATATTAGTGATATCATTCATCAAGTATAACTTAATGGACATCACATATGTTAATCAATATTCAATAGATATTTAATACAAGTTAATATTCTCCAGTCAGCATGTATCATATAACATTGTATAGCATACAGCAGATAATCACAGAGAACTTTTAATTATGAAAATAGATATTTTATGAAATTAAGAAAATAATAAATGAACTAAAAGATTAAGAAACAATAAATGAACTAAAGATAGTAATGTAAAGAAGGCATCATGGATAAAGTGTAACTTCAAATAGATGTTACAGAATGAGAAAGCTTTAGACTAAGGGATTTGAATATCTTATCACGATGTAGGCATTGTGTTTCTTTTGTCTTTTTATGTCTAGTACCTAATACCATCTTTCATCTAATAGTTTCTTATGAATTTTCTAATACTTTCTTTGGTCAAAATGAAGTACCCCTCAAAGGAAGAATTCAATTAATGCCTACAATAATTAAAATATATGTGTGATTATTTCTAGACCAAGAAAGGAATTATATATAAAAGAGACATCAAAATATTGAAAAAGCTTCAAACATGCTGAAGGAAATGCATGTACAATCTTTCTTTCAAACTGCATAGACACAAAAAATAAAATATGAAACAGTAAATTTTGTGGCATATATTATATGTTCACATGTGAAGGGCATGCATGAGAATGGAGGTATTAATGACACTAGGTTTTCCTGTCAGGATACTCAGTATTGATAATGTATAATTTTTTTTGATATTGATAAGTAGACTTGATGAAATCCCGTGCAATATTTCTTCAGAGTTATTTTGTAGAAATTATAAGATTTTAAATTTTATATAAGAATGCATAGTACCTATAACACACAAAACAACTTTGAAAATAAGCAAAGTTGAAGTCTAATACTACCTAATTTCAAGATAATAATCAAGACTGTATCAAATGGGCATTCAGAAAAACAAAATAAAACCCCCCAAAGAAACCCACATATATAAGGACAAAGGACTAAATTTAATTCAGTAGAGAAAAGAGATTCTTTTTTTTTTTTAATTTTTTATTGTTGGTTGTTCAAAACATTACATAGTTCTTAATATATCATATTTCACCCTTTGATTCAAGTGGGTTATGAGCTCCCATTTTTACCCCATATACAGATTGCAGAATCACATCAGTTACACATCCATTGATTTACATATTGCCATACTAGTGTCGTGTTCTGCTGCCTTTCCTATCCTCTACTATCCCCCCTCCCCTCCCCTCCCCTCCCCTCTTCTCTCTCTACCCCCTCTACTGTCATTCATTTGTCCCCCTTGTATTATTTTTCCCTTTCCCCTCACTTCCTCTTGTATGTACTTTTGTATAACCCTGAGGGTCTCCTTCCATTTCCATGCAATTTCCCTTCTCTCTCCCTTTCCCTCCCACCTCTCATCCCTGTTTAATGTTAATGAAAAGAGATTCTTTAAAACAAGAAATATTAAAGGAAATTTGTCAAAAAATATGATAATCAGATGAAAACTTGGATCTATACAAAGAAATAAGAGCACTGGAAAGGGTAAAACTATGTAAATATAAAAGATACTCATGTCTCACTTTTAATTAATACCAAAAAACAAGTGACTGTTTAGATTAAAAGAGAACCCATCATTGCAGGGTAGCATTGTTGTTATTACTACACTTATTTGAAGATCGATGCTGATTAAAAAAAATTATATATAATTAAAACCCTGAAAAATAAACAGTACTGGGACACATAGATATCTACACATAAATAAACTTTGATACACACCTCAAATTATATATGAATATTAATTTTAAATGAATCATTGAACCAAAGGGAAAATCTGAAGCTATAAAACATCTAGAAGAAAACATAGAAGACAATATTTTGGGTCTTATTTTGGCCAATGATTTTTTTAGCTATGTCACCAAAAGGATAATCCCTAAAAGAAAATTTGATAGTTTTATTTAACAGAAATTAATCATGTTGCTCTTTCAAAAAAAGATTGGAAGAAAATATTTGAGAATAATATATCATCAAAATTTATATCTAGAATAGACAAGCTAAACTAAAACTCAACAAGAAAACAAGAAAAAAATATGAATAAATGTTTGAATCAATTATTATTAAAGAACCTAGGCAAATGAAAAATAAAATTACAAAATGATGTTAAATATTATTAGTTGTTGGGAAAATGAGGTAAAATTGTAATAGGTTACCAGTACTGGCTTTATATGTATAATGTTAAATATTAAAAATTGTAAAAATGACACTGGAAAAGAAAATTAATAAAATAATAAGAAAGAAGGGAGGTTATACCACAGTTCCTTTTAGGTTCCTCTTGATTAGCAAAACAAGCAAAATACCACAAATCTTGGCACAAAAGAGTCTTCCCTGATTCTGGAATGACTTTCCTTGTTTCTACTTGTCATCTTCCATGAAAATTGCCATTTTGTCCTCAGGGATCAATCAGTGATGGTGAATGTAACATGGGAAAAATTGAGGAAAAAAGTCATTCACAAGGGTTATTCAGGTATGGCCCATAAGTTATTTTATACCAAATGCCTTAATTTTTTTCAAGAAACTTGGGAAATGTCCTTTGCATAGCTGGCTTCCTAGGTTCTGACTCTCTAATGTTTCGTGGCCGAGTAAACTTTGACCAAACAAACTAAAATTAGATAAACTACGATTGCCACACCTCTATTTTTGAGAATCAGTATTTTGAATAAATCCACATAGAATTCAACTTGAATCCAAATAATATGCAAACATAGAAGGCTTTCTAAAAATTCAAAAAATAAAGACACATCAATATTAATGTGGAATAAAAGGCTTCAAACAAATGTACCATATACTAAGAATGTAAAAAGGAAAAAATTCCTTTATAAAACAGAAAGGAAAAAATTAAGAACCAAATAATATTAATCGTAAGATATGAGATACACTTTTTTTCCTGTGACTTAGGATCAGAAATTATTGGTTATGATGAAATACATATTATATACTTTTTCATAGTCAGTTTCTACTTGCTAAGATGTTGTTAGATATTTTTTTGAATTTTGAGGAAAAACAGAAAAATATCAAAACAGCAAAAATAAAATTGACACGAAACATATGAATCAATACTCATGAAACAGTAATTCTGGAAGAAAAGAAAGAAAAAATACAGAGAAGTAAAAATCAAATCAATAAAAAAAGATTCCCAAGTAGAATAAACACAACACATTTTTGTGGGGAGGTGAAGAATATGGGCAATGATTAAAAATAAAATTTTGCAATGTAGGGACCAGTTTGTACTAATGGTATTAATGAAAATGCTCATATTTTAAATTACTTTGGAAACATTTTCTCTTTCCAAATCTTTGATAAACTGTAAGCATAGAGATAGGGTCAGGTAGCAAAATTTAGCAATGAACACAAAATGTATTTTTTAAAAATCAGATCAGAACTACAGTGGGCAATATTTGATGTATCTTTACATATGAAAATACTAAAATGAGTGAATTTCAATGGAAAGATTTTTCTATGATGAGCCACCACCATTCAGTAAGGTGAGGGCATAACAGGAGGGGTCAACATATGGGCATGTTTACATAAAATAAATGACAATGATTCATGTTGACTTTTTCTTTTTTTAACATTTATTTTTTTAGTTGTAGACAATACCCTTATTTATTTAATTTTATGTGGTGCTGAGGATCGAACCCCAGGCCTTGCACATGTTAGGCAAGCGTTCTACCACTGAGCCACAACCCTGACCCCATGTTGACTTTTTCTATAAAATTTCTAGATCAGAATTTCCAGATGATAGATTTTATGAGGCTGTAGGAAATAATAAAATCACAACAGTGATTTAAGCAAGATATTTCAATTAATACCTCCTTACTCATATAATATTTTTTCCCATTGAGTATTTGCTTTTTGTCTGATTAAGTCAAATTCTTCCAAGAGACCAGTATAATAAAATTTAAATATAGGTGTTAATATCCAATTTTATTTTATTTTTTAGTTGTTGATTGACCTTTATTTTATTTATTTGTATGCGGTGCTGAGAATCAAACTCAGTGCCTCACACATGTTAGGTAAACCCTGAGCCACAACTCCAGCCCCAATAGCCCATTTTAAATGAGAAAAATGAGCCTCCAATGGGATAACAAGATATGAAAAGCTGTTTTTTTTTTTTAACAGCCTTCTAAATAGTTATTCTTTATTAAGCATTGTTCAATGATGTCATGTTTTGCATTGAGGCCTGAGTAATGCTCCCATTGCCTTCAAAGTAAAGGCTCAGCATCATCATTTGTATGTGATTTCTGGCCTTGGTCACACAACTTTATTGCATACAATGTTCTATCTCTCTCTCTTCTACAGGAACCTGATCTTAGATTTCATCACTTGGAACTATATTTTCCAGAGCATATTAGATTACCCTTGTACTTGCTTCTTGCCACCTGAAAATTTCTGTCCTTTCTCTCATTTCAGTCTACATTCTACTAAGATTTTAAGATTCCTACAAAGGTCCTTTCTTCTAAGAGATATCTTCTATATTTCCACTGTGTTCATATAAATGCTGTACTTTAATATTATTCTAATGGTTGCCTCTCCTTGAAGTTATTGATACATGTCTCAAGATGTATTTTTAATCACTGTGTCCCTATAATCTCAGTGGCTCAGGAGGCTGAGGCAGAAGGATCTTGAGTTCAAAGGTAGCCTCAGCTGAAGTGAGGCACTAAGCAAATTGGTGAGACCCTGTCTCTAAATAAAATACAAAATAGGGCTGGAGATGTGGTTTAGTGGTCAAGTGCCCCAAGTTCAATCCCCAGTAGCCCCCCCCAAAAAGAAAATCACCAGTATCTAGCATATTGCCTGGTGTAATAAACATTTAATATCTGCTGAATAAGTATTTAAATTAGTCAATGAAAACAAAGAAAATTTGTCTATTTGTGGACGATTTATTTCATTAATCTGTTGATTTTAGCCCACATATTTTGATTCATTTTTGTAGTTTTCAAATATGAGGAGCTTATTGCATTCATATTTATCATCATCTGAATACAGAGAGTTATGATATTGTATAGTAAACAAAATACCATACAAGGACTGGTGATGTAGGTCAGTGGTAAAACGCTTGCCTAGCACACATGAGGCAAGACCGTGGGTTGGATCCACATTACCACATTGAACACACACACAACACACACACCATAAATAACAATATTTGCTGGTAGCAGGCCCGCCCTGGCCCCTGGGGACTCAACCCCCAGTTCTTTGTTTTGCATGTCAATGGGAATCAAGTAGCCCCTGTCTTAGGTCGTCCACTGCCCCTGCACTGCTTACCCGTCTCTGGGGAGGCCCCATTCCCCTGGCTTAGGTTGCAGTGCAAATGTGGAAGTTGCCAGTCACTGGGTACTACAAGATCAGCTCTTGTTCTACGTAAACGGACACTTTTCAGGCCCGCCATGGCCCCTGGGGACTCAACCCCCAGTTCTTTGTTCTGCATGTCAATGTGGCCAGCTCACAAGGCCATGACTCGGGCTTGCAGTTTCCCGTTTATCTGCCTTGAGCATATGTGTCTCTCGGGAACATCTTTTTTTTTTTTTTTTTGATGGTTGCACAACTCTGTGCCTATTCTAAAAACCACTGAATTATATCCACTGAATATCGAGTGGATGACTTGTATGTTTGTTAATTTTATTTAAATAAGCTTGTTATAAGGGAATTTTTTTTTATTTTTTAGTTTTCAGTGGACACAACATCTTTATTTTATTTTTATGTGGTGCTAAGGATCGAACCCAGTGCCTGCGCATGCCAGGCGAGCGCACTACTGCTTGAGCCCACATCCCCAGCCTCTCGGGAACATCTTGACCTGTTCGAGCCTCCTGATAGGGGACGGAGATGTGACGGTAACCCAAGGACGCAGTTATTACTCTTCCCTCCTCACTTTTGAGTGATTTCCCGCAGCTGTTAAAAAGATATATAAGGGGAACAAATTTGGCAATAAAGCGCGCACATGCTCCCTCCTGGATGAAGAACCTTGGTGTCCTGTGTATTTTTTAACCCCACCGTCCCTCGCCGGACTCGGCTCCGTTAGCCGGACTCGGCTCCGTTAGCCGGACGCGGCAATATTCATTAATGACTCACCAAAGAGTCTCCATTCAAACATCTGCTTTTGTTTAAAACTGGCGTAGCCAGGCATAGTGGCATAGGCTTGTAATCTTAGTCAAATGATAAGTCAGGAAGATTGCAAGTTGGAGGCCAGACTGGGCAACATAATGAAACTGCATCTCAAAAAAAAAAAAGCAAACTGCTGGAGTTGTAGCTTACTGGTAAAGTGCTTGTTTGGCACATGTGAGGCACTGAGTATGATCCTCAGGGACACATAAAATAAATAATTAAATAAAACATTGTGTCCATATATAAAAATATATTTTTTTTAAAAAAAGCAAAATTGAAATAAGCCAATCCCATAAAACCATAGACCAGATGTTCTCTCTGATATGAGGATGTTCACACACAATAGGAGGGGATGGGTAGAGATAAATTAATTGGTTTAGACAAATGGGGATGAAGGGAAAGAAGGGAAGATGGGAATAGGAAAGACAGTAGAATGAAACAGACATAAGGTACCTAGGTTCATATATGAATACACCAGCAGTGAAACTACCCATCATGTAGAACCACAAAATTGGGAAGTTATACTCCATGTATGTATAATATGTCCACATATGCTCTATTGTCATGTATATCCAGAAAAATAACAAATTAAAATATTAATAACAAAAAACAGCTAAACAACACCACACTAGAATCTTCCTTTCCTATCAACATCAGCTGCAATATAGAACATTTTTGCATGACATCTTATTACAAAGTGAAATTAAAATTCTTGCAAGAGGCAGTATTTCATGATAACAATAGAACTAGTCTCAAATTCCACTTAAATTACTTAAAAGGCAAAAAATAAAAAGAATCTAAAACATCTAATAATTTAAAAGGATATAATCAAAAAGTTTGACAACTTAGTAGACCCTTCTAAAGAGGACTATGGTTTCACTGGTAAATTTTAGCACAATTTTAAAGAATAGACACCACTCCTTCTCAAAATCTACCAAGAAGTAGAAGAGGAAGGAATAATTCGCAACTCATTTTACAGGAACAATACTATCCTGATACCAGGCCAGACAAAAATATCATAGAGAAAAACTAAGACTCATACCCTTTATGAGTATAGATGTAAATGTCCTTAAAAAAAACTAACAAACCAAAGCCAGTAGCATATTAAAAAGATTACATATCATTGCCACTGAGATTTATCACAGAAATGCAAGAATAATTCAACTTATAAAAATGGAGTGTAGCTGAGCCTAGTGGCCCAAACCTATAATTCCAGTGACTCTAGTGGCTGAGACAGGAGGATTGCAAGTTTGAGGCCAGCCTCAGCAACTTAGTCAGGTCCTCTGCAACTTAATGAGACCCTCACTCAATAAACAATAAAAAGGACTGGGGATAAAATTCATTGGTAAAGCATCCTGGGTTAAAACTCCAGTGCACCTACCCTCAAAGAATGGTGCATAAGTGACAATCTGAGACATTATCACCAAACTGGGAACTGGAGAGATGGCCAAGAATGACTCCAACATCATGCAGAACCTCATTTTTTTGGGCAAATGCTTATTCAATGAATGCAATATATATTTTAGACCATGTCTCCTCAGATCATTACAAGAATTGACAATATTGGCAATCACATCAATGATTGGATAAAAACACACCAGACCTCATAACTCACACTGTAGTAGAAGAGTTTGAAAACAGAAATAAGATATTGCCACACAAAATATTTGAAGGTTGCTAGAAATTTACACTGAAATCTGGAACACCATATTTCTAAGCTAAGTATGGTCTCTTTTACCTAACTACTTACTATGTGTGGGAAGGTTTTATATTATACTGTGCATTCTTATCACATACTATGTAGTTAACTTACAGATTTATTCCCTCTCATTTTCTTGAACAAGTATCTTTGTGTCTAGGTCCTGGTTAGTCATGCTGATAATTATTAAATACTAAAACTTGGAATATTGTTAATTATGTAGTACACCACATTAATAGTGAAGGAAAAATCAACATGATCATTTGATGCAGAAAAAGCATTTTACAAAACCTAATATCTCATTCCATAATTTCAAAAGACACACACACACACACAAAGATAAAAGATAAAAAAGGAACTTCCTCAACCTGATGAGTGGCAATTATGAAAAATCTCACATCATATTTACCAAAAATAACAGCCACAGAAATTAGGCAAGAAAAAAATTAAAGTATCCATATGAGAAAGAAGGAAGAAAAACTATCTATTTGCATGTGGTAAAAATTTGCATATAGGAAATCCTAAGCCATTTATGGCAATGAACTCCCTAGTAGGCTATGTGGGAGGCTGAGACAGGAGGTCCACAAGTTGGAGGCCAGCCTTGTCAATTTAGTGAGACATTTTCTGAAAATAAAAGAGGTCAGTGGTAGAGTGCTTGGCTATCATGCATAAAGCCTAGGTTTGATTTGATCCCCAGTACCACACATAATCTCAATATCTCTCTCTCTCTCTCTCTCTCTCTCTCTCTCTCTCTCTCTCCTTCACAAACACACAATCCTAAAGAATCCTAAAGAATACACACATAAACACCTAAGAATTAAAGAGTCATGGGGGTCAAGAAGGCACTCCCAACAGGGGATTGAGTGAGTGAGGGCTCAAGTCCAAGAGGCCTTCATGTGGGGTTCATACCCTGGTACCATTGGGTGGGATGGGGCCTCCTGCTGCAGCACTGGGCTGATGGGAGATAAATACAGAGTCCACAGTCAAGTCCATGGACCCCTGGAATCAGGACAAAGTAGAGGACTGGTACCACAAGTCATTAAAAGATCTTGTAGGGGGCACTGTGGATTACACCTAATGGTCCACTTTGTATATTTCACATAGGACTTCAAGTAAAAATTTTCAAGACAAAAACATTTTTTTAAAAAATTCCATACTACTGAGACTAGTCTTAGTCCTCATTAATAGCTGAAGAAACTGTAGCCCAGGAAGGTAAGGGACGGGCATAAGGCCAACCAACTAGTTATCAGTGCAGTCTTCTTTTTGTCTATCCAGGGACACCTGAGTGTGCTTTGAAACCCTGTGACCTGGAACCTGTGCCTTTCAGGTCCATAATTCTGCTCCTTAAGCTCCAACTGCTTAAGATTCAAGGGCAGCCCCACCTCAGGGGTCTCCCCCAACACATGGGCAACCCATAGACATCCCTTTCCCAATGCACACCTGATACCCTCTTAGGGAGCACAGGGCCTCCAATGATTCCACTCTGATCCCTCCCTCCTTCTGGAGCCACCTGGAGTCACCTGGGAAGTGATAGGCCAAATGCAAGAAGTCAGTATCCATCTCAGCCTAGTCTCCCTGACCATCTTCACCTGTTAGCTTGGAAAGCACAGAGCCCAGGGCTCTCATCCAGGAGCCTCTACCTCATTATTGGGTCAAGTACCTAAAAAGGCAAGAAGGTGAAAGTTCCCAGAGGCTCCTTGAATACCTTGGAGAAAACCCCAAAGGAAATGAACAGTGAGTGTCAGGGCCTGGGAAATAAGGTAAAGGACCAGGGGGAAAAGGCTCTCCTTCACCCCACCCCATCAGCCACAGGATCTACCACTTAAGCCTCTGGTTTGCCAACTCACTTGGGTCCCAGTGGTGCACAGAGGGTGATGTAATGGTTCCTGGCACAGCCCTGGTCAAAGGGATTGTCCTCCCTGAAGGAACTGGCCCTGGAGGGAGATGGGAATTTAAAGGGGAGCTCAGAATCAGCAGAACTGGGCAAGGCCAACTCCTAGTGACCTTCCCTGTGGGAGGCCCATGTAGCATGTGACCGTGTGTGACTCCCCTAATGAATGGTGTGGCATCTGGTGGTCTCACTGCTGGATAGCCCTGGTCTTCTAGGGTACGAGTAACTGAGTGTGTCTTCATACAGGGGCATGTCTCTCCACATCCCCAGGGATCCAATCACCTCACCTGTCCTTTTAACCCTGCCCTCCTTGACCTTCATTGGACAGGATTTCCTAAGAATTTAGATTCCGCTAATAAAAGCTCACTCTAAAGCATGCTTACTCTCTTAGCAGCCTCTGGTATAGTTCCTCACTCTCCCATTTGGAGAGCTTGAGGCCAAGGGCAGAGGAGCCATCCTGGAACTTGGTTTAAAGGTAAATTGTGTGTCTGTGTTTTATTTCTAATGCCTTGAGAATTTTCCCCTGAGTGACCTTAAGTTAACCATCTGTACTGGACACAGACGGCACTTCCCTAAGTTGGTCAGTTAAGCCAGGGTTCAACCCAGACCTGGAGCAGGACTCCAACAGTGACCCAGGGCCTCTTGCATTCCCAGGTTCCTAGGAAGAGTAACATCCCTTGACCCACTTGTGAGGGATTCTCCCCAAACAGCTCACCCCTCCTGCCTTCTCACGGCTCCCTCATCACTTTGTACCTCCCTTTGTAGCATCCTTGCTCTGTCTCCATTGGCCACACATGTCCTCCCACCATGTCCTTCCAAATACTTTATAAGATCTTTTTTGTGGTGCTTCACAACTGTCTTAAAGATCTGTTACCACCCCACTCCCACTTCATTTTCACACCTCTCATTTTGTCCTAAAAATGTGCATTCATTGAATTTCACTATCTGGGAGAGCAGTGGCAGCAGGAATGCCCAACCATATTTTTCTAGCCAAAAATCACATTGTCCAGGAAAATCTGGTCTTAAGGCCTTCAGCACACAAAAGTCAAGCTCAAAGGTCAAGTTCTCCCCTGGACACTGACTGACTTCTCCTCTCCCTCATTCCACTTTTTCCTTTCCCCCAACTCCCCGCATTGGCCTCACCCCCTTCCTCCTCCAAGGCCAGGTTGCGTCTCACCCCAGCTTCAAGAGATTTAGCTAGCAAATATTGTGT
Organism: Marmota marmota marmota; assembly: GCF_001458135.2. NCBI lineage: Eukaryota > Metazoa > Chordata > Mammalia > Rodentia > Sciuridae > Marmota > Marmota marmota. The sequence continues at coordinate 18,128,844 of NW_026000075.1, read as the reverse complement.
CACAACAGGAAGTAATAACCCAGCAGCAATTTTGTCCACCCCTTACTCTCCCATGGCCCATGCATGGAGACACTGCACTGAGGGTTGAAAGCATACTGCAAAGAACATGGCCAGCCTACTTTCATGGTGGTGAGGCCAGAAGCAAATAAGTCCCTGAGCACCATGGGGAGTGGCCAGGGTAATGTAGAAAGAGGGTATCATGGGGAAGGTATAGGCAACCCAGCCCACAGCACCCAGGTACATTCAGAGAAGCTCATAGAGTTAAGTGCTAAAACATGCAAGAGGGCTTATTTCAGCTACTTCCATTTTCAGAGGCTATGTCCAGTCCAGAAAGAGGAGTCTGAAGAATATCTCCTGGCTTTGGCCATTGATGAGATCATCATCATGACAACGGGGCTGGGGCTGGGCTGATGTGGGTAGGGAAGTGAAGGGTGGAGCCAGTGAGCATAATCAATTATTTCAGCCTTTCAGGTGCCACCTGCTTCTCCGACAGGTCTGAGGCCTTACCTCCGTGTAAGATGTCAGGGTTCAAGAAGTTCAGAGATACCAGGCTGCCGAAGGTAACCAGAAACATACTCACATCTAGTCTGGGGCAACCCAGAGATCTCCAGGAGACCTGTCTCACCTGAGGTTGGACTCACAGACCTTAAGGACAGATCTAAATATCCAGGCTAGAGACAGACCACAGAGACTCCACCAAATGTCACCAGCATTACCAGCCTCTCACAGTTCCCTAAATGCAGCAGGCACTCTAGACCTCTGTGCTTCTAACAATATATTCTTCTTCCAGACCCTCTCTCTCCACTTCTCTGCTTCTGCACTATCACTGTCTATTTTCCCTACTATCTCTTTATAAGGAACCTGACAGTCTGCATGGGAGACTCATGGAAAAGGATAGAACACAGCACTGACATTCTGCAGCAACACCACATTACATTTGGCAAAACACTTGGGATAAACCAAGCATATACAACTGAAGGTTGAGTGGAGGGCTTCAAGTCATTGAAGAACACCATAGCTAGGCCTCCAGTCCTCAGCAAACGAAGTCACCAGTGACCTCTTCTGTGTTGCCTCTCAGAGTGTCATGACAACAGCAGAGAAGGAAAGAAGTATCAAGTGTGACATCACACAAGTTCTGGAATGTGGGCTCTGTTTGCTTCTAGTGACTTCTGAGAGAACCTTCCCCCACCTCCACATGCACACATCTTGTAGACTGGGACATCTTGCTCTTATGATGTTGGTTTTTTTGGAGCTTGTGGTGATCTGATGTGATTTGTACCTCCAAGGTTCATAGGCTGGAGACTTGCTCCTCGGTATGGCAATGTTGAGGGGTAGAACCTGTAAGACATGGGGGCTAGTGTGAGGTAATTTGGTCACTGGGGATCATGCCCTTAGAAGATGCCTCTGGCATGACAGATGTGCCCTGCCCACCATGCCTGACCAAGAAAATTAAATCAGTTAAAAATAGGTCAGGAGTGGTGGCATTGAGACCAGGGCAAAAGGACAGTCAGTGTAGATAATGAATGATTAGATTAGAAACATGGCAGCTGCTTCAAAAGAAAATAAAATGGTTATACCTCAGAGCATTTCATCCTCCTCCATCCTGTTGCCAAAGTTACCTGTCTCCAGGAAATTGTTCCTCCCAGCAAGGAGTGGTTATTGAGTACCCACTTCCTATCTTTCTGGGCAGATATGGAAAATAGGGAGAGATAATTGGACAGCTCTCTTCCTGCCTTTTGGCCCCAACAGACAGGATGAGTAGAGGGACACGTGAGAAGAAAGGAAACCTGAATCCATCAAAGGTACAGGACACCTCCACTCCCTTGGGCACTAGCTCTGGACCCTCTTCTCCCAAAGGACTTTCTCTCCCCCCTCCTTGCTTCTGTTTTAACCTTTAAATAAAACATTTGCCTCTTCCTTGGCATTTCTTGAGTTTTAATACTCAACACCTGGGAGAACAGGACTGGATCCTGATTTTCAAGACAAGTTTTAGATGGGGGCTCTGCAGGTATCATCACCAGGATATGCTCCTCTGCACCCATACCTCTCTGAGGGTGCCTTTCTGTCTTCCTTTCTGGAAGACAATAACAGGCACCTGTGAGATAATTAAATGCACTTAGTGCAAGCTGATATTCTACAAGACTCAGATGAGAGGATTCACAACTTAGGTGGCCCCCAGTCAGCTGTCCTGCACATCAGGCATGTTGACTTTTGCCAAAGCCCTCTCTATCTCATATTATTCTCTGTTAAACTTATTTAGTAATAAGAACAGTAACCATAATGTCTAACAAATAAAAAGGCAAATACAATTTTGGAAAGCAGTATGAGCTGTAAAATATCAAGTATGAAATATAAAATATCTTCAAATTTTAAACACGAATTCATTAAACAACTTTTGCACTTGTAATTCAGAAGTATTTACACTATATAACTATTCATAGTTACTAACATCCAGATTTTTAATGTCTAATTGATTATACATGTATGTATGAAGAAAAATATAAAACCATTGAAATGATCAGTCAACCTTACAATCATTTCTAAATGGAATATCTGCAGCCATATAATCTAAATACAAAATAATCTCTCTCTCTCTCTCTCTCTCTCTCTCTCTCTATATATATATATATATATATATATATATATATATATATTCCCAGTAAACACACATTCACAAACATACATATGGAAAATGAAATGATCCAATGAACTACCCAAAATAGTTACAGCAGAGTACCAAAAGAAAATGACAGACATAGTCTGCCAATTAGGAAGAAAACGTTATTCTAGGTTATGTAAGGTGATCATACTGTTTGCTTCCATAGAAGAGAATTCTGCATAGAATACTGTTTTATTCTGACAACTGATTAGCATTTTGATATACTCAAAACTTGTTCACATGGAAATTAAATATGAATGCAGATAGCAATTCAAAGTAATAGATGGAACTCTTGAACAAAAATGTATTTTCTACATTCTAAGATAATCGGTTGCTGAAGAATGCACTAAAGGTTATTTTTACCTTCTGCTTACCTCAGGGTTAAGGATATAAGAAATAGATGTTATATTGGGATTGTAATTCTTTCAACTTGGTCTTTTAAAAATTATTGCAAAAAAAAGAGAAGTTGCCTTTTCACTTAGTAAATGATGATAAAATATGGTGTCTCAAAATTACTAGAGAATACTGAGCTTCAATTTTCTCTTTTATGTTGTGGAGAGTAAAAAACAAAAATATTATTAAATATATTTTGTCATTATTCATATAAAAGTGGTCTTTAAATTTGCAAATTAGACTTCACAACTTTTCCAATTTGTAACATTTCATAGTCTATTAATCTATGAGATTGTGAGAATGTTAATTTAATCTATATTATATATAAACAACTGATCATTCTTGCTTAAGCTCAATATGTTATTGCTTTTTTAAAAACCTTCCTGAAATAAAAATGTTACATTGAGCTGATAAAGATGAATCATATAAAAAAAACATGTAATATTTATAGTAAATTGCAGAGTTGGGAATGATGGCCAAGTACCTATGGTCCTGGCTACTCTGGAAGCTAAACCACGAGGATTACTTGAGTTTATAAATTGAAAGACCAACCTGAGCAATGTATAAGACCCATTTACCAAAAAAAAAAAAAAAAAGCAAATTGCAAGTAATTGAAATATGCTTTGGTGGTCTTAATTGTGATATGGTAAAACAATTTTCATTTAGAATGTTCATTTGCTCTATTTTTGTCCACAGTCTGTTTAGTAAATGACATCTTCCACCTCAGAAAATATTACTTCAATGTCTCATAAGGGCTAATGGACAATCAAAATTTGCTACACTTCAGTCCCAAGGCCACTTACTCATAGAATATCATGTTTAGGGTGTATTGTCCACACATTTCTAAGAGAGAGAGAGAGAATACTGTTATGGACACCAAATTCACTCACCCTTAAAATTCATACATTGTAGCATTTATATATCCCCAATGTGATTATAGATAGAGGTAGGTAGGTATGTGTTTAGGAAGTAATTAGGTCAAGATTTTGAGCTCTCAGGAACAGGATTAGTTTCCTCATAACAGGAGGAAAACAATCCTCAACAGCTGTTTACCCAATTTAAATTAAACCATTTAAATCATGTGAATAAAAAAAAATGGAATGGAAATGCAATTTAATAGAAAGTGTTTATTTTTTTAATTTTTAAAATTGTGTATTTTTCAAAAGTTATCTTAAAATGAAAATAAAATATTTATTAAAATTTCTACTTATGGAGGCAGCATGTTAAATTTAAAAGAGATTTCAGTTTAGATCAGATTGCATGTTTTCTAATACCAACTTCTCTACTTATTAATTTTGCTGCATTAAGAACCAATTGGAAAAGAATAGTTACTTATAAATGGTGCTCCTTTTTTCAATAAAATGAAATTCCACTATTATCAGAATAGAAATACTAAAATATAAATAATTTTATTACTACCAATTTCATTTCTCCGTTCTTTTTTTTTTTTTTTTGCTTCATTGTTTAATTCTGAGTAAAAACCAATCAACCAGTTTGAAACTATGGGTGAAATGGGCTCAATAAAATTTTTGAGCAGGATAAATCATCATTCTAATTAGTTCCTTTCAGTGTATATAAGCAAAAATGTATTGTGCATCATTATTTCTACTAAGTACTCTTTAAACAAAGTAAATTGTGCAGAATGGTATTGCTTCTATAAGTATATTTATAAATAAGTGGATATGGAATTGAAAATTCAGGAAATTGTGGTGTGCTCAGTTCTTGGCCCAGGGAATAAAGTTGTGGACAGAATTGCATAGTCAACAACAGGAACTCAGAAGGAAATGAAAGCCATAGCCAAGTACCACAGTATGCATAATTGAAGGACAAAATGATTATGAATAAGTGATCACAATAAAGAGCAAAAATAAACAACTGCCAGTTGGTTTCAAGCTCTTTGAAAGTCACTTCCACAATGCATTATCCTTTCTTCTTTCTCACTCCCTGCCTTTTCTTTCTCCGTTTGTTTATCTACCTACCAATCATCTCTCATATTTCTGTCAATCTACCTACCTGTTAACCTTTATATAACTCCTCCGAGTTGTAAAATTACTTACACAATCATCTCTTTTAAAAAGTATTCATGTTTCTTTGTTGCATTGCATACACATTGCCACACATTTTATGGGTGAATACAGAAAATTATGTATTTAGCCAGTTCTTTCCTGTGAGTTATTCGGATCACATATGTGTCACCTAGGCCACCAAGTACAAATGGAATCCTGGATCAATTTCAGGCACATAAAATCATACAATTAATGACAATAAATAAAAATTGCCTAAAACTTAGGAATATGGTGGTTTCATACATCAAAGACATAGACTCTTTCAAATTCTGAACTCAATTGGATAGTCCAATTTTGGATGCAATTAAGATGTTGTGTCAATACTAGAAAACAATATGTTGTCTCAAGATGCTGTCTCTTTCATGAACAACTATAGAAGGGAAAGATAGAAACTCAATACCAATCATCCATGAACATATTGCAGTTCATTGAAGGAGATAGAGAGGTAGACAAAAACTAGTAAAAATGAAATAAATAAAAAATAAACAAATATTGAAATCTAGGGAGAAATCAGAAATCAAAGGGTGCCATCAGGTAGTTATATAAATGCATTAAAGATTTTTTAATCTTTATAACAAAGACAATAAGCCAAAATGAATTTAATATATTTTTTAAATTTAAAGGTGCTTTGGGAGAGGTACTTTGTACTTGTGTACAAGGTCTGAATTCTAATTCTGAAATTCATTTACATTAAGAAAGAATAAAATTTGGAATATTGTGATTTGTATATGTTTTTCATGACATTCTTTATTGCAGAGAAATGCCAGTCTAGGCTATTGGGTTTAAAATATATTGTTCAATAATTATAATTACATTTTATTTTCTTTCTTTATTTATTTATTTTAATTTGTTATATATGACAAGAGAATCCATTACAATTAATATTACACATATAGAGCACAATTTTTCATATTTTTGGTTGTGACTATTCTTTGTATAATTACATTTTCTATGCACACGTATCTATACACACTACATGTATGGATATATAAAAATAAATGTTCTCATTTTTTTATTCATTTTCACTCTGTTCATGAAAATAGAAATTATAACATATTATTGGGGCTTTTTAAAAATAATGATAAAAATTTAATTTCATTTTGATAGCACTGTGAATTTGTAACTTATATAAATATGCAAAGCATGTTTTAAATACTTTAGAAATTTATAAAAAAGTAAATGATACATTCCTTTCCACTTCATCATTTAGAAGAGATGTTGATTGCAAATACACACGCTTTAGTCTCTCGTATGTAGTTAAGTTTCTAAAATCTATTCTAGAACCTTGAATCCAGCTAAATGTATACAGGTACTTATCAAATTAGGCAACTCATTTAATTGCAGGAATTATTTTTGTTGTTTCTGCAATCAGTATGCATTTGAAATCAGCTGGGAGAACTAAATATAACTTGACTGCCCTCAGTCATTTTAGTTCTTCATTTTGGGTTCTTAGGTTTAATATAAAACCAAAAAATAGCATTTTTTTAACAAGACAACTTTACCTTAATATAAATTTTAAATGTTTATGTTTTAAACACTGATTTCCTTTAATATTTTGAAACACAAATCCATAATTTCTAGGGCAATGCTTATACGTAGCTACTTATACAATGAATTTATTTTACTTTAATGATATACACAAAAGCAAGTACTTCAATAAAAAGCAAAATAATACTTATAACTTGAATGCTACATGAAGGGAAGTGAAATTTATTATCTCATTCACATTAGAGAAATAAATGGCAGTGCCGTTATTCTACCTTTGTGGCTGACCAATTGATGTGATAAATGCAAATTATTTCTAAGTTTACGAAAATTAAATAATGATTCTGGGTGTAAATAACAGATTTAACTAGTTCTGAAGCTATATTTAAAAAGCAGATATTTGTTATATAAGTTTTATTTGTTAAATCAAAATATAGTATGGTTATAACTGTAAAGAACGTTGGTAAGACACTTCTATAGGCAAATATATATATATATATATATATATATATATATATATATATATATATATNTAAGCATTGCCCTAGAAATTATGGATTTGTGTTTCAAAATATTAAAGGAAATCAGTGTTTAAAACATTTAAAAACGTTCAGGAAAATTATCACTTGGGGGGGTTGGTTTTTATTTATTTATTTATTTTTTAATTATCTACACATGACATTACAATGATCTTGGCAATTCATACATTTGTATCATTGGGGTATAATTTCTCATTTTTCTAATTGTACAGATTGCAGAATCACACTGTTCATAGAGTCACCTATAAACATACATCAATCATAAATGTCTATTCTATTCTGCTGCCCTTCCTATTGCCCCGAAAATTATCACTTTTAAAGCAACTTTATACATTTGTGATTATAGGTCTTAGGCAAGTGATTACAAAGAGAAAACTAACTTATTAGGCCCCTGAGTCAGGGACTTTGTTATTCTTTTTTGTTTAAAATTATTTATTGTAACTTATTATACATGATGGAACAATGCAATTCATTTCATATTACCCATATAGATCACAAATTTTTGAAGTCACTGCTTGTACAGAAAGTATTTTTACACCATTTGTTTCTTCGTACATGTACTTAGACTAATGATGTTTAACTCATTCCACCATCATTCCTACCCCCTTTCCACCTCCCTTTTTCTCCCTCTCCTTTGCCCTATTTAAAGTTCCTCCCTCCCCTTTGCCCTATTTAAAGTTCCTCCATTCCTTCCATGCTCCCCATGCCACAATTGCCATTATGAATCAGCATTCTCATATTAAAGAAAACATTCAGCATTTGTTTTTTGGGGGGATTGGCTTACTTCACTTAGCATTATATCCTCCAACTCATGTCCATTTACCTGAAAATTCCATGATTTTATTCTCTTTTAATGCTGAGTGCTGTTCCATTGTGTATATATACCACAGTTTCCCTATCCATTCATCTACTGAAGGGCATCTGGGTTGGTTCTACAATTTAGCTATTGTTAATTGTGCTGCTATAAATGTTGATAAACAGGCTGTGTCCCTGTAGTCATTTGGGTATAAACTGAGGAGTGGAATAGCTGGGTCAAATACTGGTTTCATTTCAAGTTTTCCAAGGAATCTCCATAATGCTTTCCAGATTCGCTGCAAGAATTTGCAGTCCCACCAGTAATGTGTGAGTGTGCCTTTTTTTCTCACATACTTGCTAACACTTATTGTTGTTTGTATTCTCTATAGCTGCCATTTTGACTGGAGTGAGATGAAATCTTAGAATAGTTTTGATTTACATTTTTTGAATTGCTAGGAATGATGAACATTTTTCATGTTTGTTGATTGATTATACATCCTCTTCCAAGAAGTGTCTGTTCAGTCTCTTGGCCCATTTATTTATTGGGTTGTTTGTTTGTTTGTTTTGGTGTTAAGGTTTTTGAGTGCTTTATATATCCTATAGATTAGTGCTCTATCTGATATGCTTGTGGTAAAAATTTCCTCTTATATTGTAGGCTCTCTATTCACCTCACTGATTGTTTCTTTTGCTAAGAAGAATCTTTTTAGTTTGAATCCATCCCATTTATTGATTTTTGGTTTTAATTCTTGTGCTTTAGGAATCTTATTAAGGAAGTTGGGGCCTAATCTGACATGATGGTGATTTGGGCCTGATTTTTCTTCCATTAGGTGCAAGGTCTCTGGTTTAATTCCTAGATCTTTGATCCACTATGAATTGAGTTTTGTGCATGATGAGAGATAGAGGTTTAAATTTATTTTGTTACACATGGATTTCCAGTTTTCCCAGCACCATTTGCACTTCCAAACACATTCTATGAGGAAAATATCATTCTGATTCCAAAACCAGACAAAGACATGTCAAAAAAAAGAAAACTTCAGACCAATATCTCTAATAAATATTGATGCAAAAATTCTCAATAAAATTTTAGCAAATTGAACACAAAAACCTATCAAAAAGATTGTGCACCATGATCAACAGGGTTCATTCCAGGAATGCAAGGTCAGTTCAACATACAGAAATCAATAAATGTAATTTATCACATCAATGGACTAAAAGATAAAAATCATATGATCATTTCACTAGATGCAGCGAAAGCATTTGATAAAATACAGTATTCCTTCCTGTTCAAAACTCTAAAAAAACTAGGGCTATCAGGAACATACCTCAACATTGTAAAGGCTATCTATGTTAAACCCCAGGCCAATATCATTCTAAATGGAGAAAAATTGAAACATTCCCTCTAAAACTGGAACAAGACAGGGATGCCCTCTTTCACCACTTCTATTTAACATACACTTTGAAACTCTAGCCAGAGCAATCAGACAGACAAAAGATATTAAATGGATACGGATAGGAAAATAAATTATCACTATTTGCACATTATATGATCCTATACCTAGAAAACCCAAAATATTCCACCAGAAATCTCCTGGAGCTAATAAGTGAATTCAGCAAAGTTGCTGGATATAAAACCAACACCCACAAATCAAAGACATTTCTGTACATCAGTGACAAATCCTCTGAAAGAGAAACTACCACCCCTTTTGCAATAGTCTCAAAAAAAAAATACTTGGGAAAAAAATTAATGAAAGAGGTGAAAGACCTCTATAATGAAAACTACTGCATGCTAAAGAAAGAAATTAAAGAAGACCTTGGAAGGTGGAAAGTTCTACCTTGTTCTTGGATGGGCAGAATTAATATTGTCAAAATGACCATACTACCAAAAGCACTATACAGAGTCAATGCACTACCAATAAAAATCTCAATGACATTCCTCATAGAAATAGAAAAAGCAATCATGAAGTTCATCTGGAAAAATAAGAGACCCAGAATATCAAAAACAATACTTAGCAAGAAGAGTGAACCTGGTGGCATTACTATTCCAGATCTTAAACTATACTACAGAGCAATAATAACAAAAAACAGCATGGTATCGGCACCAAAATACACTTGTAGACCAATGGTTCAGAATAGAAGACACAGAGACTAACCCACATAACTACGTTATCTTATATTATACAAAGGAACCAACAGCATACGTTGGAGAAAAGATAGCCTCTTCTACTTTGTTATTCTTATCAGATGACAAAATCACAAAAAACTGTAGCATCTTCCTTGTGTGTTCTTGTGCCTGAGTCTTTGTAAAATTGGATTATTTTTTGCAGAAGATTGGCTTGTTATTTTCTTCATTATGTTGTTAGATTATTCACTTTTTAAGAATGTTTTACTAAACATATCAAGAAGAAATACAAATGTGTTAAATGTTTAAAGATTCTACAACTATTGTATATATGAAATTAATAAGAAATGTATTTATTTAACTTATATTTCCCTTTGGATTTGGTGTGATATATACTTAAAATATTTTATTATAAAATAATATTTAGCTTCTATGTTTTACCAGTTTAAACAGTACCTACAAAGTCTCAATCATACTTTTCTTTCTTTTCAAACTGTTGTATTCAGTTATTCTTTTGGACCACCAGAAAAATGTGTTTTTCAAAGGAGTTTCCAAAAGACAATTTAACAAATAAAATATGAATCTTTATACTAAATATTTTAACTAAATTTATTTCATGTTTGAAGAATACTAAAATATACTAGCATAAAATAATGTAATGAATATTAAATAATGAACATGTGTTGATATTATGATAAGATAGTATAATGATGGACAAATGTACTCAGGTATTTCTTCAGAAAATATTTAATCTAAATAAATAAGAAATTGATATAAATATTAAACTTTCTTCTTATTTTTTTTTCATAGGATGCAATTCTATTAAACATTTAATGTTGGCATCCACTGACAATCCTGGGATTGAGGGGAATTATGTACCAGGTTGAGAGTGTTAATCCCCATAAACCCAGGTGTCACATAACTTTCCATCAAGGCTAGAAAGATAGTCAATGAACAATTAGTCTCAGAGATTTATAACAATGGCTAAAAGAATATGGTGTACCTAGGGGCAAAAAGAGACAACTAAAGAGGCCCCAAGTTAATATTTATAATCAAAAGAAAAGAAGGCATTAATGAAGAATCAGGAGAATGAGGAGTAATCTCAAAGGATATACATGATTCTTTCCTCTATTTCTAAATCTGAGACAATATTCAATTCCATAGTCCACTGATAAAAGAAATGGCTTTGTTCCTAGCATAGGACTCTAAGGTACCACGTTAAGTATATACTATAAATATTTTCACAATCTCTTCTTTGCAAAAGATTTTCACCCTATTGACTGAGTGAGAAAGAAATATCTGGATATTTTGAAGAATTTTGGACACAGTATTGGAGTTGACATTGGTAGCTGTAGGAATAAAGTAACCATATGACTCTTCTGCTATCATGAGTATATGAATAACTAGGGAGAATAGAATGCTGATGAAATTTTGACTTACATATCTGTAGACCTGTTTGCCTGTCCTTTCTCTTGTTACTAAGAGGGTAATTGTTACTGACATAGTTGAAAATTGAAACAACCTCCACATGAATTCCTTGGATTTTGGAGTGAGGAGTGTACCTTTGGAAGACCAAGTAATATCCTCAAAATTTTCACCTCTGAGGCCAAAGTGGTAATTCTCCAACAATATCTTTTGTTGAATTGAGGAAAAAAACAACATTTACTATTATCTTCAAAGATCTGGGGATTTTAAGGTTAGAATTGCCTATCATATCTCTATTTGATTCACTGGTCTGATCTAAAATGGGAAAAAAAATCTGAGTGTACCCCAGAGGATTACTATAAATGACTGAAAGTTTATTTCAGCAATAGTACTGATCACAGCTTCTGGGATTGATTATGCTGTTATATTGTAGAGTGGCATATGCTGTGTGACCATTGATTTGGCTAATGTATTATTCTTCTACACCAGTCAGAAAAGCTTAAAAAGTACTTCACATTCATATGGAACAGATAATAATATTCACTGACAATTTTGACCTGGATAATACCAGGTCAAACTCTTCTCCTCTCTGTCATAATATGTATTTTCTGCCAAACATAAAATTGATCACTGGTGAATTCATGATGATTGTGCAAAATGAGCAAGCCTCCTCCTTATGTCTTCTCTTTGAAGAAAGCACAATAATTCATTTCCCTACTCCTAAGCTATTTTTACCAATAAACTCAAGTAAAGAAAATTACATGAGAAAAACTCCTTTATATGAGGACCACCTTTTCCCAGTTTTCCAGAATTAAAATAGCTTTATGTAAGACAAAACCACAAAAGAATAATATAAATGTTACACACAACTATAAAGCTTCATTTTAACTAAAGTAAAGCTTAAATGTTTTTTAATGTTTATACAAGATGTGACATTTTGGAATCAACACTTTTACAATCATTCTTAATAAGCTCTTGACATGTTTAACTGTCTTGTTCAAGAATTCTTAAAAATGAATGTAATGTGTTCTTTTTAAAACAAGCCTCACTCAGTGTGTGTGTATATGTGTGTGTGTCTCAATATATAAAAAATATACAAAATAGTGTATTTAACTTGTTATGCTCGAGTTCAGAACGCCCAAAAGACCACCAGAGACCGAGATCGATGTAAGCAGCAAAGAGGTGTTTATTGTGAGCTAGCTAGGTCCTCTTCCACACAGCAACTGGTGATGCTGAGAGGCCCGGAGCCCAGGGTTTGCAGCAATTTTATACACTCTTTGGGGAAGGTAGGGACTTCACATACACCATAGCATCTCTTAGCAAATCATCACACACCACGGGGAAATCATAAAACAACTCTAAAATATGATTACCACATTCACTGGTGGGAACAAGTTGGGTAGGGGTGATTGGTTAGTGCAAGAGGGGGATTCATTTGAACTGATTGGTTTAAGCCATGAGGGGAGTACTGCTGAACTACATGGTTTCCCCACATGTTATCAACCACCATAAACTACTGGGAGGGTCATTTGGCATCCCAGGTATTTTCCCTGTCTCATGCTGATTGGTGGTTGCAATGGGTCCTCACCTAGCCTGACTGAGTCAGGGACACCTTCACCACAGAGCTCTTCTGTTATTTATAGATAAACAACTCAGCAGGGTGGGTATGTGGTTTGGAGTGCTCTGTGGGTTTTTCCAAGGACAAGGGTCAGGCCCCCTTCCTTGGACAGGCTTTGCTCTGAGGTAGAGGCTGGTTTCTCAAACTTTGGTGAATATTTGTCAAGAAATATGTATACCTATTATATATCAATCATCCATAAAGTATACTAAGATGAATCTATTTCTATATACTTATTTATTTATCCAATGTTCATAATGCCAATGTACAAATGTCTTGCTTGACCTGAGTAATAAAGTATGGTTTATTGTTAGAATAAAATCAATGTGCTTTGTCTTTCTACATTGAGTTATATATGCTGAAATTTAACATGCACTAAAATCTGCATTTTTTAATAGAAAAATTAAATTTGTGGATTTTGGTTTTTCAATTACTTTTTGAGTTTCTGATTTGTTAAATACTTTTAGTTGTATAAAAAGTATTTATCTAAGAACTTTTTCTATATGAATTGATTCTCCAAATGGTTCTCCTATAATCATTTAGATGCTTTGCCCAGACTCTTCCACCAACAGCCAACCTATGACAGCAATCATGATATTGATACCACCAGTTATTGGTGAGGAGTCCTGCTACCCCACATATTGAAGTTTAAACTTTAGAGAAGCACACAGAGGCAAGCATATGAAGCAGGGTTTATTTTAAAAGGGGGTAACATAGACTTCTCCCGTGAGGGAGAAGGGGGCCACAACTGGTATCAGGTATCCCAAAGAGTGAGGTGTTCTGCCCTTTTTATATGTCCTAGGATTCCTTTGTTCTCCTGCTTTTCCCCTTATCTTTCTCCTTCCTGCATACCTGCCTAGGCCCAGGAATGCTCAGTGGGATGGCTGAATGGTGGGAAATGTGTGGGCTGATGGAAGAAGGGCAGGGTGGAGTGGCCAAGGACACATTAACAAGCTTATAGCTCCCTGTAAGGAGGGGAAATTCCAGGAACAGGTTACCTTGCCAACAGGTTGGAGCAGGGGCAGGTTCTCCAACTTCCCAGACTCACTCAAATTGGTCTTCTAGATCTGATCTGACTCAATTTACCTATCTACACTGACTGCCTGTCTAATTCTGGCTTCAATGTGATCTCCTAAGATCTCTAAAAAATAGATACTATCATTATTTAAAGAAATGTGTAAAAAACTGAGGCCAAGGGAACTCAAATTATTTGTCTAGTGTTCCCCTGCCAGTTACTAGCTGGATTAAGATTTGAGTAAAGAAAATATGATTTTAAAACTTGTTTTCTGAAAAAAATAAGTTCATAAATTGGATTATTTTCAACCCCAAGTTCTCCTAAAAGTGACTCAAAAAATAAAATATTCAAGAAAGTGGAAGAGTCTGTAATGTAACTAATAACTTTTAAGTGTTTGTAGATAATAAAAAGGAGAACATATCAACTGTAGATAGAACATAAGAAATATATATGTTTTCTCCTTTCAGGAAAAATCGGAGGACACTCCAAATGCTTTTTAGTACATGTTATTATCAGGTGTGAGATCAAATAAATAAATTAATTATTTAAATAAAAAAATTAAGGTACTCATCAGATAGTACATTTGAGTACCCAAGCTGCTAATTTTATCCTCACAAATCCACCAACTATTAACATTTAAAACAAAACCAACATTTTTCAAAGGCCCCCTGGGGACTATCTTTGCTTTCAGGAGTTCTGCCCAGGATGCAGCCTTGTATGATAACTATGTTTAACCTGATGATATACCACTTTTTTTCCTACTTGAACTTTAGCCATGATAGAGAAGGATAAGTAAGAGAATCTGGGCATTTTCATTTTGAATTGTAGTGGTTTTAAAGATGTTTGGAATAAAAATACAGCAAGTTCTTGTTACATATTCATAATATTTATATACTAGAAGGGTAAAAAGTATACTCTATAGATGAAACAATAAGGTAAAGGGAAAATAAGATATTAGTAATTAAATTATCTTTCAATGTTATAAAATATTCTATTTCAAGTTCTGTAGGTAAAATAAACAATTTTGAATTTTGGATTATAGACCCAACCAAATTTCAAGAATTAATAGGGAGAGATATATCTATAAGCATGTACTGTCTCAAGAATTTACCAAAATAGATGGGATCTCTGAATTAAGGGTAGGGAGAAATAATTCAAGATGGAATGTGACATATGACTGAAGAAATTAGAAAGTATAATGTACAATTGAATAATGAAAATGAGGACAGAATGACAAGAAAAAGGGATTTGGAATATTCTATTAAGTCCACTGTACTTGTCTAAGGATTGCATTTTTCAGTGTGACTTCACGTACACTATTATGTAGCAGGAACACTTATATAAGTACAAATGGTGGAACCTAATTATTTAAACATACTAATATGGTCCAAAATTAGAGAATTTGTGCAACATGTTTTTCATGGAAATCTTAAATTTTTAATTAACAAAACCTAGTAGAATAGTGTCAAGAAGGGAATGTGAATGTCATGTGGTATGATTTCTTAATATTTCATGATAAATAATTCTTAATATTTCATGAGAAAAACAACATCTCTAAAGTTGGTCAATAGAGGTAAAAAGCATTGATTATTTTATTCAAATCCTACAACCACAAAAATAATAACTGATGATTCAACTAATAAATAAGAATATAGCAAAATGGTAAATAGAATCAGAAATTAGTTTATGTGTTATTAGTTTATAGTGACAATGGATCCTGTTTAAATATTATAAATACATAATTGTGATAGAATAAAATATATGCTAATTTATGTGAAGGACTGTGTGGAGACCTCATAAGGAAATGAAGAGCCCCTGAGCTACATGAAGAAGGTCAGAGAAAATTGATCAACCAAGAGAACTAAGAATCTAGAAATGGGACCCCAATTTGGGTCATTTAACCAGTACCCAGGTACTTGAGCTATCTAACATAGGTGACAGATATATAAGTGAAGAAGGCATCTTGGATATTCTCACTAAGAAGAAGCCATTTGGTGTAGAAAAAATTTACAGAATTGTGAGAAAAAATATAATGTATCTTTTTTTAAATACAAAATCTGGCATGGTCTCTTACTCTCAATAGATACCAATAATAGAAATTTGTATCAAAAGTTGGAAAGGGGTATATATCCCCCAAAGATAAACTTAAAATAACCCTTTTTACTCTAAACTTTTTAAATTTGGATTCATCAGGGATTAGTGCTGCGGAAAGACATTTGTATCCAAAAAATGTACATAAGCCTAAGGTACTTTGGAAGGATATTCTAACAGGACAATGGAAAGGTCCTGACCCAGTGATTGTCTGGAGTTGGGGCTCTGTTTGTGTGTTTCCACAGGTGAACAGCAGGAGTCCAATATCCATATGAATGCAAAATCTTAAAATAATCATATCATCTCAATGGCTTGCTGGCATCACCTTTCAACCAAAAATGCCATGCATCATATTACTTGGCTGTGGCTCTTAGCAAAAAGTGATTACTTTTATAACAAAAATGTATAAGTCACTGGCTTTAGGATCAATTAGCAGCAGATTCCAGTGGTTCATGAGAAGATAGTAGAACACAGAAGAAATTTGTCAGGTTGTGAGAGAATGTTTGACAACACCAGAGTCTGTAGTAATGTGGAAAATAAAAGTAAATAAATACGAAAGTGTGTGTGTGTGTGTGTGTATGCATGTAGACATACTTGTGCATATATATATATGTATTGTGTATATATATATATATATACACACACACACACATATGTATAGGTATATGTGTTTGTGTGCGTGTATGTGTGACCTATAATTTTAGGGTTAGCTAAGGAAACTAAGGAAATTTTTAGGCAGAAGAGTGAAAGCTCATCATTCATTAAAAAAAAAAGTAAGACAAGAAAAGAATTAAAGAAGTTAGTGTTTATTTTTCAATCATTTCTCATTGAAAATTTTCCAACAGTTTACTGCAGAGATGGAAAATAGAAGTACCTCTAATTCATAAATGCACTAGAGAGGAACAGGAAGAGGAAGGCCTCAAAGTAAATAAAATCCTAGGGCAAAGATATATTGTAAGCTGTCACAAACAAAATCTGTCCTTTTTGTCAAGATCATATCAACAATGTGAATGAAGTACCCTTCTGAAGGGAATGCTGCATAAGAGTTCCTATGTTCAATAATTGTGCTTCTGAGAAAATCTTAAGTGCTTGCTTCAAAACCCTCTAAACTAAAGAGGAGACGGCTATAATCTCAAGAATTTTGTCTCACAGTATCCTGACTCATGAGTAGATGAAGATAGGTGTCTATTTATCTGTTTTGTAGTGTGACTCTTTTTTTTTCCTATTGAAAGAAATATAAATTGCTATTTAGGAACTCATAATATTTTTGAGAAATTATATCATCCTGGACTAAATATGTCAGTTTTCTGGAACACAATAAAAGGAACTTCTGGACAGTCTAAATTTTATGGGCATATATCAAGATGAGAAAACTAGTATAGTATTAATAATTCAGAGGGTGGAGCCAAGAAAAAACAGAAGAATGAGTGTAAGAGCCATTCAGAACCACTCCTAGGGAACAAAATAAAACCATAATCCAGGAGCTGAAGACATGTTCAGACTCTCCTCCATAGCTTGTTATTTATGTGGATGCTCACACCCAATAAGCAGAGAAGGGAAGAACAGAAGTTCACTGTATTAGACAATAAGAAATAAAGGGAAAGGAGGGGGTATTGCAATAGGAAAAACACTAGAATGAATTGGACATAATTTTCCTATGTATATATATGAATACACAACCTGTGTAATTCCGCCTCATGTTCAATTACAAAAATGTGATCTTAATTAGAATGTACATATAGTTTGTCAAAATATATTCAACTGTTATGTATATCTAAATATGATAAGAATAAGAACAAAAACCTAAGGGATGGTAGCTCAGTGATACAGCTTGCCTAACACATGAGGCCCTGGGTTCAATCCTCACCATCACAAGTAAATGAATAAAATAAAGGTATTGTGCCCATCTAAAAAACATAAAAAAAAAAAAACAAAACAAACAAACAAAAAAAAACCTAAGCCTAAGCCAATTCAGGAACTGGAGATAAGTGCAGACTGTCCTCCAGAACATCGATGGCTCAGTGACTGATATGTTCACTCAGTTTCACCCTTTACAAATAGACATATTTTTAAATCCCTACCTAAAAATTGTATGTTGAGTATCAGGTATATGAACAGATACCCCCTCTTTTTATTTCATGAGTATTCAAATCAAGAGGAGCCACAGCTGGGAAATCTCCCTTGTACCTGTTCATGATTTCTGTCACAGGACTCAGGAATTTAAGCCTGAGCCTGGTGTCATAAATCCTTAAGAGTTTCGGAGTCTTGAGGATTGTGAGTATATTTTGCATTAAGAGGGGAATACAAAGAATTTTTAACCAGTTGTTGGACTGTGAATGAAAGAAATAATCACGACCCTCATCACTTTCCCATTCAGAAAAATAATTTACTTGTCCAGATCTAAATCTGGTCTATGCTTGTGTCTGGCTTTTACTAATCGAATACTTCGATTTCAGGTTTATCACAGAGAACAAACACTTTTAACTTACTTTCTTATTCTTGAGAACTTTAAGCCTCTCTAAAAGTTTTGAGTACCTTAATGGAGAAACCATGTGAAGATATATCCTGGAAATAGGAATATAAACTACACGGAGAAGAACTAAAACATTCAGTGGTAGTGAAAAATCAAAATCAAAATTTGAGCCAAAATTGAATCATTCTACCAGCAGCCACCAAGTAGAGTTATTTAAGTTAAAATGATGGACATATGAATGAAGTAATTTTTTTTTTTTTTTTTTTTACCAAGGGGAGATGCAGTTTATTTGCCCCAGCAGTCATGGGGGCAGACAGAATACACAGCATTTTAGCTACCTCTACAGGATGGATTACATAAGCAAAAATAAAAATCAATCTCAAGACCACAGGACAGCCTGTGCCCCACCCCGCTCCCCCAATGACCCAGCATGTGGTAATGGCAGGCCAGTGGCCCCTGGAAAAGGGGAGGGGGAGGGGGAGCAGTGATGCATGGAAGGAAAAGCCACCGGCCATGGAAATCACTACAGAACACCCCACCACACACTCAGACACATGATAGGATACAGGGCAGAAGACACATAGTTGGGGTGGGGAGGATGGGAATTGAAACCCACACAGCCTGCTGTTAGAGGGAGGGGATGGGGAGCTCCTAGCCCTGTTCAACTACATGGTAGGGCGGGGGCACTCTCCCCAGAAGGGAAGGGGTTTGCCCTCAGGGTCCCTGCTGGACCAAGGCCATCTCTTACCCAGCATGAGCAGGGGGCACTGCCCTGAGGGTGGGCCAAGGAACAATGGGGAAGGTTATGTGGATAAACCAGTTCCCAAAGTACTCCCCACTTTTCCCTCCTCTGAGAGAGGGAAAGTAGGAGGCCTCAGGGGAAAGGGTTTGTTAGGGCCTGAGCTACAGCTGCCTCTCAGAAGGGAGAGTGGCCCTAGGCCTTCCTCCCTTCATCTTCAACCAACTCCCACAACTGAATGTAGTAATCTTTAACTTTCATCCCCAGCAGACACAATGGAATAGAATTGAACTCTGTATCCAAATTCCTGACCAGCACATTCGTGAAAAATCATTCAATCATTGTTATTTAAAACCTAATTTAATATTTTTATTTATGCCATCAATAGATAACCAAAACATGTCTAGTATTCAAAGATATAATGGTCAATACAGAAATATTACATTTCTTTTATGATTGAGAATGTTGAAGAAAGCAGAAAAGCAGAGTAGGTGAGATATAAGGATTGTTATTTTTCAGTTTGTTCTATTACATTTTAATATTTCATATGTTAATGATGTATATTTACTAAAGTCTGTTTAAAATTTATTTTTATTTAACAAAAAAAATTTAAACTTAACTGCATCTTTTCAGAGATATATTCACTACAAAGTGAGGATAATTAACAACAGTAGAACAAGATTGTTGGTTCTAAATATACCTTTAATATACCTTTACATTTCCCAATATAAAATGTTGGGAAATAGCTAGTAAAAAAGGGGGGCGGTACTAACCAGATAAGTCTGATATTTTAATATGTACTTATGAATTTCTCAATGTGGCCTACTTAAAATAAAACTATTAACAGGAAAATAAATCTCACTCAACAAATAAGCAGCAAATGTAGTATATTAATATTTAATGTTAATAAGCATACAGTGAAAATTATTCTCATATAAGCTTGGTAGAGAATTAAATTAGTACAAGATATTTTGGAGGTATTTTTTTTTTTTAAATGGGCATCTACTTTGACACGGAAATTTCCACTTCAATTTATCTGTTGTAGTTATTCAGTGTTCACAAATGTTTTGCTTCTCCTCCTGAATAACCTGTGACATATTACATTTAAGGTAGGCATGACTGAGTAAATATCTATTATTTCTGAATGAAGCTTTGAGAGCCTGTGTATAATGTATCATGCTCTTTCTCAGGTCAGTTTCCATCTCTGTTTTGGATGGTTGCTTCTCTAACAACTCAGTGTGTTTTAATTCTCACAACCTAGGAAAAAATGTGCTATCTAAAGAAAGTAAGCTAGAAAGAAATCCTTATGGTGTATATCAGAATTCTTTCTTTCTGCACCATAATCTAATTAAATCCAACTGAATTATTCAGAACACATATAGCTTTATTCTTGAATTTTAAAAAGTTTAACTGCTACAAAGAGACATAAAAATCGTACAGACTAATGCAATACCATGTATTATTTTGATGCATGTATATATTGCACAGTGTTTAAACCAGGTTAAACATATATATCTTCTCAAATATTTATCATTTTGAAAACTTTCTAAAATGTTTCTTCTATTTTGATATCTGCAGTACATCATTAGCTACAATCTCCTACTGTGCAAGTAGCACAGAAGAATTTCTCACTGCTACCTAATTATAACTTAGTACCCATGGATAAAACTTTCCCCATTGTACTCCCCACCCATGACCTCCACCCTAGACTCCCTGACCTCTGTTAATTATCATTCTGTTCTCAACATCTATGTTGTTAGATTCCACATATGAATGAGTAAAATCTTGCAATACTAGTCTTTCCATGCCTGGCTTATTTCACTTAACATAGTGATCTCTAGTTTTATCCCAGACATATGCAGTTTTAAGTTATAAGTTTTAAAAATTACACATATAATATAAATATCTATCTCTATATATTGAGATTTAAAATATATTGTGCAATTAAATTGTATGTAAAACATATGAATACATAAAACAAAAATAAATGTTGTTATATGAACCAATGCATATATTAAAACCACAAAGAAAGTTTTTAAGAATAAGGAATTTAAAGAAATCAAAGAAATACATGTCTCTAAAATTGATAATTTTATCCTTGTTTTCATATTTCCCATATGTAATTAAAATAATCACAAAAGAATAAATTAAAAACAAAACCAAATCTAAAGCCTTCATAAATATAGAATCTTACACAACACAATTTATTTAAAGGAGATGGCTTTCATCTGTTTATTTAAAAATCAAGAATCCTATGAAAATAAATAATGTTAGTTGAAATAATTAATTTCCAGGAAAGTATATTACAAAAAATAAAAATAAAAATTTGTTACCAGCTTTTTTTGTAATATAGATGTCATTTAATTCAATCATTTTGATGTTCCTTGATCATTAGCCATGAAAAAAGTAGGATTCTGTGGAGGAATATGGAGCACACAGCAGTTTGTAAAATAGTAGATCCACTAGGATTTATTACACTCATGCCAAAATCATACAGTATTGTGTTATGTATATTTAAAGAGAGGGGATACTGGGAAACATTCAGTGGGGTGAGCCAGAATAATCCAAACATTTTAAAGTTGAGCATAGGGAAATGAAGTTCATAGTGACAATTAAGAATCAACACAATGCCTAGAATACTTAGAAAGCATCTTTTATCTATATTGAAAGGAATATAATGTCTATTTAAAAAGAGTTTTAAAATTGGGGTCTAGCCAGGAGTCCATGCCTGTAATCCCAGTGGCTTCAGAGTTGAAACAGGAAGATCTCAAGTTCAAGGCCAGCCTCTTAACTGAATTATCAATTTAGCCAGGCCCTAAGCAATTTGATGAGACCCAGTCTCAAAATGAAAAGGAAAAGGGCTAGGGATGTAGCTCAGTGGTAAATCACCCTTGGGTTAAATTCCCAGTACCTAAAACAAAACAAAACAAAATTTGGGGGTGACATTGTAGAAAACTATCAAACTGGAATGGGAATTTATTCTAAATTAATCAAGAATTTTATATAATCATAGCTGTTTTCAGAAAAGTAATCTGCTAATACTGTTGAAGTTTGATCTGAATATAGAAATTACAAGAAAGATATGTCACAGGATTAATTGTAACATTTTGGGTGAGATTTACAAGCAATTTAATCCACTAGTATCTATGGAAATACTCTTTTCCAAAGAACATTGGGAATACAAAATTTGTTTCATCTAGAATTGGTCAGAGAAATGGTACCATGCATTAGAGGATAAAAAGAATGCTTGCTTTCCCTACTTCTAATTTAAATTTGTACATTATATCATTATTTTAATGTCTCTGAAAAAGACTACAATTATTTTTATTTTTATCATAAAAGTAAAAGTTGATGGTTAATTCCATGTTTTCCCTTCTAAATCCAACAATTCAATTTCTCTGTATGTAAATAGTGTCAGAAGTATAAGGTGTCTTAAGAGCCCAAGTTAAACTTGGCTTCCTGTCCAAAGCATCCAGTGACCCTGTCCTAAGAGGAAACAAAGGGAGGCAAGTCATGGGTTTTCACAGTGCACCTTTTCTGGGGTATTTCTTTTATATTGCAGATGGACTAATGCCTCATTGTCTGACTGGAATCCAAGAGTCCTTCACACAGGATGACTGTTTTCATTGCACATCTGCCTGACCATCACTTTGCACTAGGAGCCCAACTTTCTGTTTTCCCTGGTGTTTATGGAACCCCCACCCCCACCCCCGGGGCAGACCTCGTTTCTTCATATGTAAGGTACAAATTCAATCCACTACCACGATCAGGTCAAAGATTTTTATTTACAAATCTTAGGCAGGTAGGGTGGAATGGATAAGAAGAGAAGCCCAGACTGTCTTTAGATCATTTAGAAATAAATGAAGAGTAAGGGAAGAGAATGTGGGTCATTGTAAGTTCATAGGCAAATGCCCTAATTGTCAGTTTAAAATAAGTGGGTGGAAAGTGGGGAGCTCTTGCTGCAAAACTAGAGAAATGGCTGTAAGCTTTTATTTATGGCCACAGGCTTGAGTCATTTGGATGTGGTGTGCTACTTCTAATGCATAGGAAACAACTTTGCTGTGTTGTTCTTATTTTATAAGGCTCTTCCTGAAATACTGACTATATTTTAAAGCACCTAAGAATGGATTCATCTATTTGTATTAAATTATAAAATGAGATTTGACCTTGGTCTCTCTTCCACAAGCACTTTAACTTAAATAGAAGGTATTTTGCAGAACTATTTCTTTGATTCAACCTGTCAGCTTTACATTTATGAAATGGATCACAAATGCAATCCCTCCTCACTCCATGTTTTTTTCTCAGGAGTTCATTCGTATTCAATTATTCTGTTATCTGTCTCTTTCCAATAACTTCTAAAGAAGTGCCCCATCCTTCAAAATTTTCACTAGTTAAAAAATAAGACACAGTACTGTCCTGTTGTACATTTCAAATGAATTGCCCATTACCTTGCTATATGAATTTATATTCAGATACCTGCATTTTTACAAAGGACAGAGAAAATTGTTTTAGCAAAATAATGTATTTCACATAACTCTGTCCAGCTGAGTGGCATTATGTTACAAATATAATATATAGTAAAAAATGATTTTTTATACTTCTTAGTAATATTTCAAAAGCTTTATTAACTTATTTTGATATTTTTAGTACCAGGGAAGCGAGTGTGGGTATTAGAAACCATTTTCTCAGATGAAAGAGTAAGATGAAAGAAATTGTATGAGGTATGTTTAAGTAGTAAATTTTAATTTCTCTCACTGGTGTTATGGTGATGAGGAAGAATGATTTATAGATTATCTTGTAGGTTTTTATTTGTGAAAATCTTTGGGCCTCCCCAATCATTCTGCCTTTCTACACAGCCTGTTACTCTGTCAAGCAAAAAGTGACCTACATTGACAACAAATAAACCATCAGTCTGAACATTCCTGTCACAAGTACAACTAAAGATATTATTAGGTGTCTATGGAGTAAAATGTGATTTTTATGAATTTCTCTTTCACCCTATGAATTGATGATTTAAACTGCATTCTCAAAAACATGGTTTTAGTTCTCTTTGTTTTTCTTTTCTTTCACAGCTCTTTATTCTATTTTGTTTGGGATAATCTTTGGAACCTAGAATGTATTTTTTTTTTTTAATAAAACACTGTAACTACTTTACACATTTGGTTCATGAATAACATCTGATCACAAAAAAAGTCTTAATAATAATGACCAAAAAATCTTTGTCATAAATAAAACCCCTATGGATTTTTAAGCAAAATGATTAAGAGTAAAAATCATCTTACATAGAAATATTTTATATAAAAATTTTTAAAGAAAATATTCTTAATTGAGATCAAAGATATGGTCAGCCCTAAAAATAATATTTTTATTGTAAAACACAAATTTTTATTGTAAAATCTTCAAAGGCCAATTATTAATTATTTTCTCATAATTGGCTAGCAGTTATTTTTTGAGAGAAATAAGAAAGTACTATTAAATGTGCTACTGAACAAAAAGACAAAGGTTTTCTATAACATTTGAAGGTTCTAGCACTATGTGAAAATAAACATATAAAATAATAATCATTAAAATACTTTAAACTGTCCTAAATCTCAGAGCCTAACACTTGATAAATTATTAAACAAAAATATTTATTATGACAAATTAAGTTTGTCATTATAACCCTCTGTGTAATCAGAGCTGTCTTATCTTGATGTACTCCAACATTTCCATAAACTTCTAAATAAGATTTATCAACTTATTTCAATTTTTTTTCTTAAATACAGATATGGATAATGAAGCACAATTTTATGTCTTGTCAAAGAATAATTTGTTTTTTTCTTATACTGCTACCTTTCATAACCACACCATTAACCATCTGAATTTTATGGGCTGTTAGCCTAAAGAGAGTAGGCATGTTTTGGGGTTTCTTATCAAGACTAAGTTTCCAGGACAAATGAAAAAGATGAAAGTGCTAGATTTTTTCAGAATTCTTTCATTCAATGTTATTCTCTATGTTCATTTGTGGTTATGACTAAAGATATCCAGGTAGACTCCATAATTAGAATGCAGGTCATATGCTACCATAGTGAAGTGGATATTTTATACAGTGGTATTTTTTTTTCTCTCTTTCTCTTTTTTTTCCCTATTCTTCCTTTTTGTCTTCTATCCTTTTCATAAAGATTCTTTTCAGAACTTCCAATGGATATGAGATAACTGCCTGGTGTGGTAGCAAACTCGTGTACATTGTCAAAGGTGCAGCCTAAATTCAAGGCTTCAGCTGATATCCAATCTCAGAAAAACACTAAGAAACATGCAGACTTACGCAGAATGACTGCAATTTGATAAAGAAGTGCTGGTCCCCTCAATTGTATGACTGACATCCATTTAAGTCTAGTTGACAACCGTAACTTTCCATATTTATTTCCCTCAATTGAACAATATTCAGATTACCTGCACATAATTAACTGATACATTTGGCATGCCACACTCAAACTCAACACTGAAAATGTAGAATTTTATCAATATATTTTGAAATTCACTGAAAGATAATTTTTCTCCAAAGTCAATCTGTAGTAAGAACCTAGATTTGTAGACAGAGCTAGGGGTGCAGATTGGTTTGGTTAGAAAAATGCCTGAATTCTGGTGTTTATTACACATTTGTGGTTAAAGTAAAACAGAGAAACCCAAAGGCAAAGGAGACAGAAATCCTGAGTAAGTTAACTAGTTAAGAGGAAAACATGTCATTTAATCACATGGCCAACCTATGCATAGGGATTATCCCAATCACACTAGAACTTTGATTCTTATCGAATTATGTGACCTTACCTAATGACCATTGCCAAACAAATATCAGAAACTTGATTTGAAATCATAGTTGGATTTTTTTTTTTTCATACGAGGGATTGAACCTAGAGGTGCTTAACCACCAAGCCATATTTCCATCCCTTTTTTATATTTTATTAGTGTCTGGGTCTCACTGAGTTGCCTAGGACCTTGCTAAATCGCTAAAACTGGCTATGAACTCAAGATCTTCCTGTCTCAGCCTCCAGAGTCGAAGGGATTACAGGCACGTGCCAACATGCCATGATGAAATCATACTGTTTTTAACAGCAAAGTTGCTTTTTAATTACTGAGCTGCATTTCTTATAAGGGAAAAAATCATGAGATTTATTTGTCAGCAGTAAGGATGCAAGTATCAGACCGAGTCTCTGATCTTTTCGTCATCAATGTTTTGATGAAACTTGGCTAAGAATTCTAATTTGTATATGCAATCTACATTTTTAAATATTTTTAAGTTATAAATAAGTATTGCAAACTCTGTGTTTTTTTTTGCTGATCATTTCTTATGAATATACCCTCATATTTCTCTCCACAAACATGTACACAAGTCATTTTATTAAAACTTTAAACTTATTTTTGGATTTAATAGATCTCAAATATATGTATTTGATATCAATTATTTTCAAAACATTTGAAATAATAGAGATAAATACATTGAAATCACATTTCTAGTCTTATTTTTCTGACTAGTCTTCTTTCTTTCATTCTTTTCTTTCTCCCTCCCTGTGTTCTTTTCCTCCCCTCTTCTTTTTATCTTTTCTCTCTTAGTTCTTCCTTTTCCCTTCTAGTAAAGGTGTGATTTAGTAGCACATATCTCCTCTGAAATATGTTTGCTCTAAGTGAGTGTCTATAATGTCTGAATATATGCATATATTTTCTTTTTTAGAACTTGCGTATCAAAAGCCTGCTTGAAAAATTAAAGAATTTTACTTGAAATAAAGAAATTATTTTCCTTCATCATGGAGAAAAGAAAAAGGCGTACAAATAACTTTTTATTTTCTGGTAGCTTGCCACAGATGAAGTTTACACTAATTAGAAATCGTCTGGAGGCAGGAGAGCAGATTGAGCCTTCGGCTGGAAGTGCTTCCTGACAGGTGGTTCACCACAAAGCAACATTACAATTACCTAACACACTGTTTGATTTGTGTAAACCTCATTACTACTCACATTATTTAATGAACTATGAGCATTCCTTCACCTCCCTGCAGATTGCAGTGCTCCATTTCCATTTCAATTGCATAGTTTAAGCTCATTTGTTTTTTTAAGAGCAAATATTGCCTTGAATTCAAAATTCTGAACTTGAATAGAAGTTTTAAAACATCTACCTAAAACTAATCAGTGAAATATGCAGGCGAAAGTCTGTTCATAATATTCATATAGTATGAAGATTTAACCTTTTAGTCATTTTTTCCCATGAATAAAAAATAAAAACCGAGTTTTCCTAATGTGTAAGAATATGTATGTTCAGTGTGTGTTTCCATGTGTGGTGAGATGGAAAATTGAAGCAATTATCCAGATAATTCAAGCCTCCAACCACGAAATTGCCTCAATTCTTAAGTTTTCTTTGTATGTGTCTGCATATCTGAAAGTTCCTTTTAATGAAACCAAAATATTGTATTTTCTTTCTAAAAAGTCTACACTTCTTTATATTTATCTTGCCTAAAACTTTGTTTTAATATCTCATGCATTTTGTTCTGAAACAGCACAAAAATTATTCATGTTCCCATAGAAGTGTTTCTGACTGAAAGAACCTGATAAAAAAATTGATGAAATATTGTGTAATTTATTCTATTAAAGTTATTTTTCCCCTTAGGCAGTTTAGTATGTGCCTACTATTGCATTAGATCTCTGTAGGATTAAGACAAAAGTCTAAGACAACTCCTTCTCTTAAAGAATGTAAATATTCATACAGGGCAAATCTGGAAAAGCAGAAACAAAAATATGCTAACTGGTAAAGAATTGTCCGAGTGCTTATTGGTTATCCAAAGACATTGTTTTCTATTAGTCTTTCCACCTGGCTAACATTTGTTGTGGGTCTTCTCCTGAAAGTTGCTTAGTTGGTAGTTATCTAACATACTCTTTTCGTTCTCTTCATATCTTGTCATAAATACAACTATAATATTTTTTGAAGTTCAAACTTGCCAAGGTCAACAAAATTTGAAATCAATTAGTCTATAGATCCCTATACCACAAATTATCAAATTCTTTTGCTTCTATTAATATCTCTCAGAAACTCTCAACTCAAAAAACACATTTCTAAAGGTACCCTGATTGTTTTTCTTTTCATTTTCACTTATAAAAGGTCATACAGCAAAGAAAGAACTCAGTTCACTTCTGCCTGATTTCAAAGTCTAAATTCTTCACACTGTCTGATCCTCCAGATAAAACAATGCTCCTTAATTCTAATGTCCTAACCTTGCTCTGTTACCAACCACTCCTTAAGTCTGTGACTTAATGATACAAATGTTTTTGTTTGTTTTACATTCTAAAGTCAATTTCTAAGTGTTTGCGCTAAATGTGAACACTCAGGAACCTGGTGGGATGGAGGCTTCCTCTTAGCATATTTTTCTTTACACAAAAACAGGATAAATGGAATCTGACAAATTTTGCATTCATTCTATGGAAGATTGGAATAATTAAAGTGATTTTTACTCATTTTATTAAATGATGCGATTTAATTCCCTTCTTCTGAAGTTGGAATGGCTTTGGTGATTTGCTTGATGAATAGAATATGGCAAAAGTGGCAATGTATGAGTTTGTTATCCTTTAGATATGAGGTATACTTCCAAAGCCCATGAGTTAGACAATGCAATTGCAAGAAAGTTTAGAGGTGATATGACTGATTTGAAAGCCTTAACTTTACCAGTGCCTTAGTCCAGTTGAATGAATTAACTGGGTTTTAGCATAGACAGGTAGAGTGTGACTGGAGGAGGTAGGTAGTTGTAGGCATGCCTTTGGGGTTTATATTTTGTTCCTAGAGAAGAAGATTTCTCTTCTGCTTCCTGGTGGCCAGGTCCTGAGCTGCTTTTCATCTCCATACTCTTTAGCCATAACGTTCTGCCTCATCTCAGGACTAGAACAATTGTCTGTCATCAATGGAATTAGACCTTGGAAACTGTGAGTCAAAACAAATATTTCCTACTCTATATTGTTCTTGTTGGGTCTTTTGGTTATAGCAGGAAAAGAGGAAGAAGGAGAAGGAGGAGAAGGAGAAGAAGAAAAAAAAAAAAACAGAGTTTCAAGCCTACATTACAATTTTCTCTGAAACCTGATGTCTTAGAACTCCTCCCTCAGGAAGCTGAGTCACTACACAAGAAATCCAGGCTGTTTTGACATTGCTGTGCTCCCCCCGAGGAGATCTATAGATTCCTTGAGCAACAGTCCCAACTTATATGAGCCCTTTGATCATCCATATGAAGGAGGCATACATGTAAACACAGTGATTTATCACATACCAACCAGAACTGTTGCCAACTAAGAACCACTAAATGACCTTGGTCCTTTCACATGGAGTCAAAGAATCTCCTATCTGATATAAATTTGAATTTCTGTTAGAAAAATTGGGAATAATGCTAAAATGTTTTAAGCTGCTACAATTCCATGTGGCTAATTTACATGGTCATACACCAACAGAGCAAACTTGTAAAGCCTTCACTAAGTGACACATATGCATTTCTTCTTATTATTAATTGGCCAAAGAAAAGTCACATGTGCAGAAAAGTGCCAAATCAATGAGGATGACACTCATAAATGTCTCCTCTTCTTGTCCTGAATCTTTTAGAAATTAGGTAAAATTTATTTGTGTACTCCTATTGGCATATTTCTTAGCATTTAGAAATGTTATTTAAATATATATATTTTTAAAATTTTCTTTTAATCATATTGTCAAATGTATTCTAAACTTTGAAACATGAAGATAGCAGCAGAAAATAGTAAAAAAGAAGTAAAAACTCATTAATAGAGGAACATTTTGAGCCATGTCAACACTGTTACTAAATATAGAAATGAGTGGATTTATTGGAAAATAGAATAATAATATTAGAATATGCCAGTATATTAAAATAATAATAGATCTGGAAAACTAGAAAGAGACTGTTTTGTGTACTTGATGGAATATTTATTTCAATAAGTATTAGAAAATCATAATGACAATGGTTTGGGGACAGATTTCTCTGGGAAATATAGTTTCATTGAGTAGGAAGGAATTAGAACTTGAGACAATTGAAAGGATATATTTTATAATTAATACATTTTAGACATTACTATTAGTGGTGGAACCAGTGAGAAAAAGGGTAATTTGAAAGAATTGTCCAAATTCTAGAAACCCATAATGCTTACAACTTGACAATAAATCAAGCTACCAAGGATGGAAAATGTGAAGAATATATTGTGCAGTCATAATAAAATAGAAGCCTTAAGAAGGCAAGCCCAATTAGAAAATGAAATCTACTTTTAGATTTATCTTATATAAATTTATCTTGCACAAATCCCATGACGAGTAATTAAAATAAGGAAATATAAAATAAAATATTTAAAAATTGGAAATATTAAACCTTAAAATCTTCAAAAGTACTTTTTCCCCCTAAAGTGCAAGTGCATCTTTCCGTTTCAGTTATAACAGTTTCCTAATATAAATTTTAAAAGTTAACATCAGAAATTTAATACCCAGGGTTTTGAATAAAATAATAGTCAGTTGTTGACTATAAAATTCCAAAAAATATTTTCTAAGTATTTCTATAAAACAAAAATGAAGTATAATCAAATCAGACAAAATAAAAACATGTTAAATCTTGCCTGTGCAAAGCTGATGTAATTACAATGTATGTATAAAATAAAAGATAAACTACTATTCTGTTCAAATTCCACTCTATTCAGTTAAAAACATTAAAAAGATGTTTATTTACAATGATTATTTGAGTACCAGTGAAACATGTTTTCTTCATGCCCAATGTTTGGTATTATGCAAGAAATTTGGTGTGGGTAAGTTTTTAAATGAATAATAAAATTCTTATTCATCAACTGAATGCAACGTTCAAAGATTCCAATTATCAATAAGATATATAATAATTCAATGAAGGTACTCACACAAGGCTTTTGTTTAAAAGTACAGGCAGCCAGGTGGTACGAGTCTGCCTATAGTCACAGCTACTAGGGAGGCTAAGGCAGGAGGATTTTATTCAAAATTCAAGGTCTGCCTTGGTAACTTAGCAAGGCCCTATCTCAAAATTTAAGGAAAAAAAAAGGACTGGGGATGTAGCTCTGTGAAGTGGTCCTGGGTTTGAACCTTAGTATCTATAACTACATAAATCAATAAATAGTACATAATATGAAGCAACAGAAGGAATAGATAGCAGATAACCATTGTAAATGTGAGAAACAACAAATCACAAACTCCATAGTATTGTGTGTATTTTCCTAAGGACTCACTTTCTCCCTGGACCATGCTAAATAGTTCTGGAGATGTGGTTTATTGGTGTGTTTTATGTATATCTAGTCATAAAGCCAACTATCCACCATGTCTAATTTTACTTCCACATTATGAAATTTCCCTGTAATGTTAAATATTTTTTGAAAGCATGAACTTAAAAAATTTATTTAATATTTAACTGTATGGGTATAACCTCATTTAAGACTTTTCATTGATAAAAATGTAGATGATTTCCAGTTTCACTGTAATTCTTGGGAATTTCCATAATTTAAAAAGTATCTAGTAACATATCACAATCATAAATAAATTTGAAAATTAGAAAAAAAAAAACAAGGTGTAAGCTATCAAAAGAAAAATTATCCTTGGTTGCTGCCAAGGGATTTTGGACTTCAGATAATACATTTTTAAATCATTTATTATTCAACTAGTGACTTTGTACTTTATCTAGACCAGGAGTCAATACCAGTTGCAGGAGTCCCCAAAGATAAAAGTAGAGTTGTCTTCATCCACTTGTAAAATAACTCTAATCTACTATTAGAATAGTTAATGCTAAACCTCAAGTGATATTATCTTTGCATTTCTTCCTTGAGTTTTGAAGTTAACTCATTGAAATGTTCTTATTTTTTTTAAATAATTATAGACCAAAAATGTTGCTGATATGAAGCAAATTTGATCCAGAAAATGTTTCATTTTTATTTTAAAAATCATTTTTTAATTTTTAAAATAAAGCTTTTCTTTTAAATTGCATTTGAGGATGCAATATTGAAAATCCACAAAAAACTAATGAGTAATCCAATGTAATAATATGATCAAATGATTTTAATAGATACATCTTTTGTAGGTAGGTGTTGAAGAAAATTGTGTACGCATAATTTGCCTATGGTATTTTCACCTATATTATTATTTTTTTCTTCTTGTACAACCATTGCTCATTATCTGCATCAAATTCTAATCTCATTAACTGGAGAGGGTAGCAAAGTAAAAGCATTTTGCTTATAATCCCTTTCTCACCTGATTACTTGAAGAACATCTCCATTGTAAGAAAAAAAGTCAGGTGACCAAAGGTAATCTCCTTGTCCACAAGATATTCTAGGAAAATAGGCAACATCTCTGGAAGAAGGACCTGTTCCTATGGAATGTTCACAGGAGAATGTTCTGGTTAAGGACTACTTATGATAACTACTCAGAATCTGCTGAAGAACATCATATAAGCTGTATATTTCTGGGTATAAAATGAGTCTGCCTATTTTGGGTTCAAGAGCATGTGCATGACAGAGACAGAAGGACTCAGTGTTTAAGACCACGCTCTGCTTTATCTGAGAATCTCAGTTGGCAGAATACTTGAAATCTCAAAGACAGTAAAATGAATTAGACATACTTTCTTGAGTACATGACCAGCGTAACTTAACATCATGCACAACCACAAGAATGGCAAGTTCTACTGCATGTATGACTGATTGTCAAAATACATTCTAGTGTCTAGATATACATTCTAAAAAAGAACAAATAAAAAATAAAAAATAAATACTTGAAATCTCTAACACATGTGAATGTTATCTAGCAAATTAATTTATTGTAATAGTTCAGTAACTCATTATATTATGAACTTACTTTTTGCTAATATAATTATTCTAGGGATACATGCATTTAGGGAGAAATGACTGAAAATCATAAATTATTTCTAATTCTAGAATATCCGTTGTTCACAGATGATATTACAAATTAAATAAAATATGTGTTTTGCTTTTATTTTTGTTTTTGTGTTATATTTAATAGGAATGCATGAGTAACCAGATCTTCCGAATATTGATTTTACTGTGTCCTGTGACTTGTGACCCTGCATTTTTTTTCCCCAAATCTCCCTGGCTTTTACATCAATATGGAATCTTTTTGAAATGGAACTTGTATAGTCAGTATTAAGTATTTATTTTGTTGTACATAATTAAAATTCCCTTTAAGGTAGGACCATATATAGTATTTTTCCATATTTGGTAAAATACTAGGCAAATAATATGTTTGCACTATAAACATAAATAAAAATAATAAGTGTAGTAGCATTAGCAATATAATTCTAAATGCCTTTTTCATGTTCTTTAAAATAACATTGGCATATAATTATAGCTACATAAATACTAGAACCAACATTTCTGTGTGCAGCAAATGTAAAATGTTGAACCCCCAAAGCATTACACAATAAATATATTTTGAAATGCTGGTTAAAATAGAATATGAATATTAATTAAGTACAAAATATGCTCATTGTAGCAAAACAAGCAAGCGCGGTTCTCAATGGGTTGGTCAAAACAGAATTGCATTGAATATTTCTTTTCAAAAAATCAAAAATTCTGCGGGAGAGAGGTTATTAAAATTAAAATTATAAATATCCATATGTTTTGCTACTAAAAAAGAACTTATACAAATGTCACATTAATAATCTAGGAGGAAAAAAGAAACAAGAATGCAAACAATTAGTAGCATGTATTTTTTTTCTCAATAAAGTATGTCAATAAGAACAATTATAGCAATTATCCATAAATTATTACACTCAAAAAAATTAAAATGTATATCAAATAGTTTATTATAATATTTAATTATGTGACAGTGAAGAAGGGGAATTTTAAAAGTTATTGAGGGTAGAAACCCATAATGGACCTATAAAACAAATATAATAAATGCTAACAGGTAAGCCTTAATTTATAAGATTTTTCCCTATACTTTAAAGAACTGAAAATTGAATTATGTGGCAAGGGAATGGCGACATACCTCAAACCCTGGGTTCAATCCCCAATACTTAATAAATGAATAAAGAAATAACAATGTGGTAAAAAGAAGTGGGTTTCAGAACATGTTATTCGTAATTACAAAAAATTCTGGGTTTTATACATGCAGATATACAATAGTGATTAATTTTGATGATTTTTTGAGGTAATTCATTAAGCTGAATTCATAAAAGACTATATTACATTCTTACAATGTTCAGAAACTTAGTTAATAAAATACAGAAATATTTTCAACAATTTTTGATAAAATTACATAAGTCAGTATATTCTCATTATCTAATAATTTCAGGTGTTTATACATTGAATAAAATATCTTGGCCCAAAGCAATATAAAACAAAAGGCAAGAATGTCAAATTATTTAATTTGGATATTTAAAATAAACTACAAAATGCATGCAAATATTAATTTTAACTTTCCTTAAATTATAATACTAAAATCTGGAAAATAAGCTGTTATAACATGTTGGGACCCAGGTTGCCTAATAAAATGTAACTGTTTTTAATATATATACAGAAATGTTTGGACACTCCTTTGTTTAAAAGGTGAAGCCTAATTCTCTTCCTTTTGAACAGGGTCAGATTATAGTGACCAGCATCTCATGAATAGAATGTGGCAGAGGTGGGGCTGTAGGTGTATGTGCATTTAGCTTAGTGTAGTGCATTTACCTAGCAAGTTCAAGATCATGGATTTGATTTCCAGAACTTAAAAAAAAAAAAAGGAATATGACAGAAGTACAGCTTTGTCACTTTCAATTAACCCGATGGTTTGCTTCTATGTTATGAGGACACTCATTCACCCTATGGTGAAACCAATGTTGAAAGCAAATAAGACCTCCCAACTATGACCAGCACCGACTTGGCAGCCTTTTTTTTTAATATAATTTTTTTTTATTTATATATGATAGCAGAATGCATTACAATTCTTATTACACATATAGACCACGATTTTTCATGTCTCTGGTTGTATTCACAGTATATTCACACCAGTTTGTGTCTTCATACGTGTCCTTTGAATAATAATGATCATCGGATTCACCATTATTAATAACCCCAAGACCCTTTCCTTCCCCTTCAACCCCCTTTCCCTAGTCTATTACTTCCATGCTCCCCCTCCCTATCCCACTATGAATTAGTCTCCTTATATCAAAGAAAACATTCGGTATTTGTTTTTTTTGGGATAGGCTAACTTCATTTAGCATTATCTTCTCCAATGCCATCCATTTACCTGCAAATACCATGATTTTATTCTCTTTTATTGCTGAGTAACATTTCATTGTGTATATATGCCACATTTTTTGGGGGGGTCCATTCATCTATTGAAGGGCTTCTATGTTGGTTCCACAGTTTAGCTATTGCGAATTGTGCTGCTATAAACATTGATGTGGCTGTGTCCCTGTAGCATGCTTTTTTAAAGTCCTTTGGATATAGACCAAGGAGAGAGAAAGCTGGGTCAAAGAGTGGTTCCATTCCCAGCTTTCCAAGGAATCTCCATACTGCTTTCCATATTGGCTGAATCAATTTGCAGTCCCACCAGCAATGTATGAGTGTGCCTTTTTCCCTACATCCTCACTTGGCCGCCTTTTCTAATGGGCCACTTGAACTGAAGATCTCCATTCCTGGCCAGGGTTTCAGATGAAGGAAATTTTGTCCCTTTTTTATTTTTCCTCATCTATATCAGGACTGTAAAATTCTAAGATATTGTGAGCTCATCAAATGGTAAAGCTGATGACTTAAGATACAATGACTATAGTTAATGACAATGTAGTCTTGACTATTAGGATTTTAAGGGTTCTCATCACATAAAAATAAAATAAAAAGTATGTATGGCAATGCATATTTTAGTTAATTCTCTTCATTCATTACACAATATTTTGTAACACCCTGTAGTACATAATAAATACATAAAATGATAGATTAATATGTTATTCTTGTTTTATCAACAGTATGTTGGTAAATGGTATAGCCAACTTTTTGGTGGAAAAAAAAAAACTGATGAAATATTTTCTTATTTCTGTGGAGGAAATATTCCAACATGGATCATTTTAAAATACCAACAAAAGACTTTGGTACTGAATATAGACTTTAGAAGAAATGTATAACAACACACTAATATTGCTAGCACATACACACTATAGACATAAATAAACTTGAATGCATAGACACTACTAAAGTTTTTAAAAATAGAAAATGTTGAATTTTGAGTACATAGTCCTTAAGTGTCTGATATACTGGACTTAATTAGGAATTTATATAAATTAATTTTAATAATAGTTGTATTTAACAGAGAACTGATGAAATCCCTGAAATCCCTAAAATTTCGAGGAACAGCATTTCTTGAGGTGCCAATATTATATTTAATCCAAGTCTAATTTCTTTGAGATTAGATAATTGAATATTCTATTATTTGAGGATTAAGTGACTACATCATACTGCTTTTGATTTATAATCCAATTATATGACATTATAGCTATGGTACCAGTAGGCACCTAGTGAGTACTTTTGATTAGTTGATTCATACCAAGAATTAATAATTAGCATTAAATATTATTGCCACAGAGGTAATTAAACACTAATCAATTAATATTTTTAGATCAAATTATTTTTAATATAAGCTTGAGTATTATATTTAGAGAACAAAATGTGTAGAAATTTCACTTTTTCACCTTAGTGTTAATTAGTATAAATATCTGTAATTGTCATGAGATAACAATTTCAAGAATAGTGAACAAAATTAAGATATTTATTTATATAATATTTTAGTATTATATAAATTATTATATATTATTTTTGGATAATTTATATCTCAACTGCATTTCTAATGTAGTTACATTAATTTCTTTTTAAATTTTCTTACGTAAGTTTGATGAGCAAATTTTGGAAATTTAAAATTTGTTTCATAATCATTTATGTAAATCAATGTCTATATAACATATAATGATGTGACAATATATTACATTGAAATTGAGAGTTCTTATTTCAAAGCTGGGTGAAGTAAACAGAATTACCTATAATTTATTCTTCCATTTTACTAATTAAAGATCATTTCATATTATGACATAATCTTCAGAGAACTTTATATTTTTTCCCTGTGTCAAAGAACCAACCTACCCTTAAAAATATTAGAAAAAACATGGTATGGCCCCTTCTATTATGCATGAGAAAACTAAAAAAAGGTACACCTAGGGTGGACTTAACAATAGATCTCAAATAATACCCTCATTCCCAATTTGCTATTTTATATTTTATATGATGGCAGGGAGTTTCCAGTTGCCATGAATAACATTTTGAAATGGTAAGATTATTATTATTTGTGTGTGTGTGTGTGTGTGTGTGTGCGCACGTGTATTTGCCTGGGATGATCTCAAAATTCTTTAAATAGGTCAGTAGGGAAATTTGCATCTGTTATTATCAGGGTTAACTAGTTTATAAGTTTTATTATTGCTATATTGTTGCTATATACTCATTTGGGTAACACAATAATACTTGCCTCATATAATGAGTTTGTAGGAATTTCCTCCCTTTCCATTCTTTGGAATAGATTGAGAATTGGCATTAGTTCCTCTTTAAAGATTTGTAAATTCAGCAAGAAGCCATGGCATTCCATTTGTTGGGAGATTTTTTTATTATGGATTCAACGTCATCACTTGTTACTTGTCTATTCATGATTTTTTTTGCCTTAATTGTTCAATTTTGGTAGGTCATAAGTGTCTAGAAATTAATCAGTATTTTCTAAATTTTTCACTTTAATATTCACGATAATTCCTAATGATCTTTTCTGTTTTTGTTGTATTAGTTACAATGTCTCCTATTTCATCTCAAATTTCTCTGATTTAGATCTACTTTCTTCCTGCTTTAGTCAAGCTAAAGGTTTATCAATTTTAGCTGCACAAAAAGCTATACTTTGTTTCATTGAACTTTTGTGAATTTTTAGCTTCTATTTCTGCTCTGGTGATTACTATAGGTTGAGAAAGGTGTAGAGGGAGGGTGGATATAGGGAGGTTGTATCTGATCAGCACATACTGTATATGTATATGGAAATATGGTGAACTTATTAATATATACAGTTATCACATTAAGCAAAAATAAAATAAAATAGTTAGAAAAAAGTAAAAGATATAAGTTGTAGAGTCAAAGTTAATAAAAGTAATGTGACTAGGAAAGCAGAGGGAGATTAGGGAAATTGAGGACTAAACAACAATCTGAAAGAGACTGAGACAGGGACAGAGATGAAGAGACAGAATGAAAGATGAATAGAGATCTAAAGGCATCACCAATGGCCTTGAAAATGGAGAAAGAACCATGACACCAAGGAATGCAGTTGATGTCTAGAATCTGGAAAGTTCAAGAAAGCATATTTCCCCTTGATCATTCAGAATAATATAAATAATAGAAAATTTTCTTAACCAGAAGTAATGCAGACCTAATGATGGCCTGATTTTATGACTCCTGACATATAAAATACTAAGAAAATGAATTTATGTTGCTATAAGGCACTAAATTAGTTGTATTTTTTACAAGAGTATCAATATAAATACATTATCTACATGACCTCCACTGGCCTATGCATAGATACTTTAGCCTGGAACTCTCTGCTCCAATAATTTTTTTTTTTATATTACATAACACCATTCCTTGGTATTTGAAAATTGTAGCTCAATTCTAAAAAAGATTTCAAAACATACTTAAAGGTCACCATATATAGAAATCAAATCATTAAATTTAATATCAAACATAAATGATAAAAAAATCCTGTGTAAAAATTATGACATGGATTTTAAGTTTTATAAGGAGATTAATTTATTTGGAAAGAAGGTAAACCAGATAGTATGAAATGCAAATGCACAAATATACATGAAGTAATGAATAAGAAACAGGAACTAGCTTAAAGCAGATTCTTGCTCACAACTGGACTATTGGTTTTATAAATGGAAAATGTTTATATTGCCTGCTAATTGCTGTGTGTTTCATACTAGGTACAAAAGACTTATAGCTTTGGGCAGAAAATTAGTTTATGAATAAATTTTATCTAAAATGC
The DNA here is from genome assembly GCF_001458135.2 of Marmota marmota marmota. Lineage (NCBI taxonomy): Eukaryota > Metazoa > Chordata > Mammalia > Rodentia > Sciuridae > Marmota > Marmota marmota. Next base: position 18,089,362 of record NW_026000075.1, on the reverse strand, counting down.
TAAAGATTAAAATAACAGCTCAACATAGAAATATTTTTAGATAATATAAATCTTTCCCAAACAGAAAACTATTGCTAAAACATTCAATAAGATATTTTTTCATCATACTCTCTCATATATATATATATATATATATATATATATATATATATATATATACTATATATATATACTATATACATATATAATATATATACACTATATATATAATATATATATATATATATATATATAGCTTATATACATTCTTTAATTTTGAAGATATTCAACTAAAAGAATAATACAAGGATCATGCATATATCCATCATACATCTTCAAGGATTAGCAGCTCACGACCAATATCAATCCATTTACATTCACATTTTTATAGCCCTCTTCTCTAGGTTATTTTAAATAATCCCAGGCATCATATTTTTTCTTCTACAAATACTTTCTTTATGTGCTTTTAAAACTTTCATTTTATATTCTTCTCATCTCTCTACATATATAGATCTATAGATAGATAAATGGATTCTCTCTATATATACATCTATATAAGTAGATATCAGTGCTTTTTTTCATATTTGTTGTTATTCATATACATTTCACTATTAATTTAAGGTTCATGCATCTTGGAGTTAGTACCATAAAATTCTGAATCATAACAATCCCAAAAGACCAATAAATTTTTGATCTTATAAAATTTGTTTCCCCTCAATTGTGTTTTCCTTATTTTGCATTCATGGTTTTTACCATGCAATTTGAATTATATAAGATATTGAAATTATTGCTTTGCTTAATCAGTATTTACTTTGTTGATTCGCATAATATTTACTTTCTTTAGTAATCTTCATTTTTTTTTCTGAATACCCATGTTTCTGTTTGAAAGCTTTTCTTTTGATCTGAAGAAATGCATTTACGTTTTTCTTTAAGTGAAAGCCTAATGGTGATACATTTTCTAAGTCACACTTGGCTTCAAAATATCTGTAATTCCTTTTTACTTTTAAAGGATGTTTTAGCAAGTAATAAAATGAAATTTCATTTGATTTCTTGTAATCCCTCTGGGTTCCATAGCTTTCTGTATCCAATTTTGCTGTTGAGTAATCAGTTGTTAATCATATTGTTGGTATTTAAAAGTTTTTTTTTATATTCTGACTGCTTTAAAATTATTTTCAAAATTATCAACAAGTATACTTTTACGTTTTGAACATCTCTAATTTGAAAATCTAAAATCCAAAGCAGTCTGAAATTCCAGAGGTTTTTGAATGCCAACATGGTAGTCAAAATTTTTTAATTTTAGCGCATATTGGATTTCATATTATCAAGATACAGATGTTAAATTAGAAAGCCTATGCAAATATTAAAAATCTAAAAAAGAAAATCTGAAATCTGAAACAAGCATTTCTTTTTTTTTCATACGATTGATTTTTATTTTTTTTAGTCATACATGACAGCAGAAAGTATTTTGACATATAATACATACATGGAATGTACATATATCAATCATAATGTCTATTCTATTCTGCTGCCTTTCCTATCCCCCCTACTCCACCCCTCCTCTCCCATCCTTTCTCTCTATCCAATCTAATGTGACACACTTTTTTTTTCTTTTTCTCATCACAACATCATATAAGTATTCTGTATAACAATGAGGTTCTCCTTCCATCTTCAGTGCAACTCCCCTTCTCCCTCTTTTTCCCTCCCACCTCTCTTCCCTATTTAATGGTAATCTTCTTCTCATGCTCTTCCTCCCTATCCCATTTTGAGTCACCCCCCTTATATCAGAGAAGACATTCGGCATTTGTTTTTTAGGGATTGGCTAACTTCACTTAGCATAATGTGCTCTAATGCCATCCATTTCCCTGCAAATGCCATGATCTTGTTATTTTTTAGTGCTGAGTAATATTCAATTGTGTATAAATGCCACATTTTTAAAATCCATTCATCTATTGAAGGGCATCTAGGTTGGTTCCACATTCTAGCTATTGTGAATTGTGCTGCTATAAACATTGATGTGGCTGTGTCCCTGTAGTATGCTCTTTTTAGGTCTTTTGGGTATAGTCCGAGAAGGGGAATAGCTAGGTCAAATGGTGGTTCCATTCCTAGCTTTCCAAGGAATCTCCATACTGCTTTCCAAATTGGCTGCACCAATTTGCAGTCCCACCAGCAATGTATTAGTATACTTTTTTCCCCTGCATCCTCACCAGCACTTATTGTTGTTTGACTTCATAATGGTTGCCATTCTTATTGGAGTGAGTTGGTATCTTAGAGTAGTTTTAATTTGCATTTCTCTGATTGTTAGAGATGCTGAGCATTTATTCATGTATTTGTTGATTGATTGTGTATCCTCTTCTGAGAAGTTTCTGTTCAAGTCCTTGGCCCATTTGTTGATTGGGTTATTTGCCTTTTTGTTGTTTAACTTTTTGAGTTCTTTGTATACTCTAGAGATTAGAGCTCTATCTGATGTTTGAGGGGTTAAAAATTTGTTCCCAGGATGTAGGCTCCCTATTCACTTCACATATTATTTCTCTTGCTGAGAAAAAACTTTTTAGTTTGAATTAGTTTCATTTGTAGATTCTTGGTTTTAACTCTTGTGCTATAAGTGTCTTATTAAGAAATTTGGGGCCTGCCCCCACGTGATGAAAATTAGGGCCAACTTTATCTTCTATTAGACACAGAGTTTCTGGTCTGATTCCTAGCTCCTTGATCCATTTTGAGTTTACTTTTGTGCATGGTGAGAGAAAGGGATTCAATTTCAATTTGTTGCATATAGATTTCCAGTTCTCCCAGCACCATTTGTTGAAGATGCTATCCTTTCACCATTGCATGTTTTTAGCAACTTTGTCTAATATAAGGTAGTTGTAATTTTGTGGATTTGCCTCTGTGTCCTCTATTCTGTACCATTGGTCTACCATTCTGTTTTGGTGCCAGAACTATGCTGTTTTTGTTACTATTGCTCTATAGTACAGTTTAAAATCTGGAATCGCAATACCACCAATTTCACTCTTCCTGCTTAGAATTACTTTAGCTATTCTGGGTCTCTTATTTTTCCAGATGAATTTCATGATTGCTTTTTCTATTTCTGCAAGGAATGTCATTGGGATTTTGATGGGAATTGCATTGAATCTGTAAAGTGCTTTTGGTAATATGGCCATCTTAATAATATTAATTCTAGCAATACATGAGCAAGGTAAATCCTTCCATCTTCTAAGGTCTTCTTCTATTTCTTTCTTCATGGATCTGTAGTTTTCATTGTACAGATCTTTCACCTCTTTTGTTAGGTTATTTCCTAGGTATTTTATTTATTTTTATTTTTTGAGGATATTGTGAGTGGAGTAGTTGTCCTCATTTCTATTTCAGAGAATTTGTCACTGATATACAGGAATGCCTTTGATTTATTGGTATTAATTTTATATCCTACTACTTTGCTGAATTCATTTACTAGTTCTAGAAGTTTCTTGGTTGAACTGTTTGGGTCTGCTAGGTATAGGATCATGTCATCGGCAAATAGTGCTAATTTAATTCTTCTTTTCCTATATTTATGCCTTTAATTTCTTTCATCTGTCTAATTGCTCTGGCTAGTGTTTCAAGAACTATATTGAATAGAAATAGTGAGAGAGGGCACCCCTGTCTTGCTGAAACAAGCATTTCTGATAAGGAATACTTCAATCATGTATATTTTCTTGGGGTTTGAAATTTGCTAACTTCTTGAATCTGAGAGGTGACATACCTGAACAATTCTCAAAACTCTCAACCATTGTCTTTTCAGATATTATATATGACACATTATCTCTTTTGTCTATTTTTGGGATTCCAATATGACACAACTTAAACTTTTTCAAACCAAATGTGTCTTATGGCCTATTTGTTTTCATTTATTCAATTTTTTGTGTGTGTTTTAGTTTTTCTTTTTTGTCCACTCTTTGAGTTCTCTACTTTTGTCCATTTATTCTCTAATTTTAATTAATAAATTTAAAATAGTTATTCAATGATCTTGGGTGCCAATTATAATAAATAGACCATCTACATATTCTATATATATTATTTGGTTTTACTCTTGGTTATTTGTCATTGTTTTATGTCATCAAATACATCACTATTTTTTAAATATTATTATATTTTGAAAACAAGGTATAAAAATTCATATGATGTTAATTTTCACTAGACATTGGTCTCTTTTTACCTTGGTAGGTAATGCAATGTGAAGTTGAGCTGGATTTCCTTTATCATTAACATTCCATTCTAATTTCACCATTGTTTGTAAGCCATGATCCTTCTAGTACAATGAATTCTCTATTCTTAATCCTAAAATACTGAGTAAGATCTAGTTCTGTCCTTCAGGTATCAAAACCCAAAGCTTCTTTCTGTCTCAAAAAGTTCAAAATCTGGCATATATGAAAAGGAGAAGAAAAACGTTGTGCTTGAGGCAAATACCCTTCCAAACACGTCCCTTTTTGCTCTTAAGCACTATGCAATGTGGGAGATCTATTCTGCCTTTTATAAACATTCAACCTAGGTACTTTGACTCCTATACAATATTAAAGTTTAACAAATGTCAAATGGAAAAAATAACTTACTATAAGTTCAATTTTCTCTAGTTTCCAATTGTTTTCTTCAACCACACATAAGTACTAAACTCTAGGTTAGTTTTTCTTTTCCAAGCAGATATTTTCTGTCTGGCAAATCCCAGACATTATAAGAATTAATAAACACAGAGAGGAAAACAAGTTCTCTTGAAAAAGCTTTTTTTATCCACAATATTTGCTGATAATCTGATCTTCATGCCATCATAATTCTATGATATCATTAAAATGTAATACTGTAATTTACATGGTTTATTTTGGCTGGCAACATGAAATTTGTAATGTTTTAGGTCAAAAACAAATGGTCACAAGAACCTTAGTTAGCCATGACATATATATCTAATTCATAAATAGAATCTTGACATAAACGAGATTTTATAACATTTATTTTAGTGGATTAATTTAAAATTTGTCCTAATGTGTAAGTTTATATGAGAAGAAAAAAATTATTGTAAGGTTATTTTAATCTTCATTCATTGTTTTTTTGTACCAGGAATTGAACCTAGAGGGATTAACCACTGAGCTACATCCCTAGCCATATATATATATGGCTATATATATATATATATATATATATATATAGAGAGAGAGAGAGAGAGAGAGAGAGAGAGAGAGAGAAGAGAGATATTTTGAATGAGAGAGATAGATAGAGAGA
>NW_026000075.1:18015363-18081458 GCF_001458135.2 Marmota marmota marmota | reverse complement strand
ATGGCAATTTGTAAATCAATGGATGTGAAACTGATGTGATTCTGCTATCTGTGTATGGGGTGAGGGGGGGAGTTCATAACCCACTTGAATCAAAGTGTGGAATATGATATGTCAAGAAATTTGTAATGTTTTGAACAACCCACAATAAAAAAATAAAAAAATAAATAAATAAAAAAAAAAAAATAAAAAGCTGCATTTTGAAAGATGATCTGAATGGTGATAAGGGAATAGAGAGAATGGGGCAGAAGGGAGAGGGAGTGAGGGTAGAAGAAGGGAAGATGGATGTGACAAATATATGGTATATTCATATCATACTGAATCTCATGAATTTATAAAATTAATAATAATATCAAAATTTTATGTTTAAACTTTTTTTTACTCTTATTTCATGGATATCTTAACTCATGATTGTCTAGATCTTTAAAAGACACATAAATCTGTACATACTTAACAAGTATTTTCCTTTAATTTTTCAATTATTATAATTATAAACAAACATAAATATGAATAGAGTTTTTTGTTTTTTTTTAATAGCAGACCAGTGGGAGGCAAGTTGACTTGTTCATAAGACCACCTGGCTGTGCCTCCAAGAAGTCAGCAAGAGTCTTTTGGAATTACTAATTCTTACTTGATTTAAAATAATGTAATGCCATTGTGAATATTTCTATTAATTTGGATTTTCAAATATTTTATTAAGACATCATTATTGAAAAATAGAAGCAAATGAAACCAATATACTACCATTATGTTAATGAAGTTAAAGCACAGACAAAACAGTTTCCAAGACATGAAGTATCCTCTGTGTGCTCCTTAGCAGTTTCTCCACCTCTCTGAGACAAACACAGCACTGAATTTACATGAAATACAGGCACTATTAACATATGCTGACATACACATGTAGATATAAATATATGTATTTATCAGTTAACATATATACTGACTATTAGTATATTTGAAAGATGCCTTAATGACTTTTAAAATTAACACAGAGATAAGATTTCCTGATTGCCATTGATAATAAAAGTATATTTGGTTATTAAAATTATGTTTTATTTTTAACAGTCACTTGATTTTTAAACTATGATTTCTTTGAGCACAATACATAAGTGGTAAACTGTAATCCCTGTGATTGAGAACTGACATTTTCAACGGGTTCTCTAGTGAATTTTGTATATACTTAAGCTTTGAAAAGCTCAATCCTTTTATTCAAAACAGTGGCACTAGTAATACATACATGAACACAACCTCAGGAGGAATAAATAGTCCCTTTAAGGTATTCTTCAGTATTTTAACTTCTGAACAATGAGTACTTAACTTGCTCCAAATAACTCTTGGTTGAGTATCTGTATTGAGACAAATTATTTGTCTTTAAACTTTCATATATATAATATATTTAAATATATATATATTATATATATAATCTATTCTGTCTTTACAAGAAACTTTTTTTTGGTACAAGGGAAAAGGGCTTTAAATTTTATTATATGCTTAAATCATAGGAGTATATGACTCTCAAAAATTCTTAATTTTTTACATGGTAGACTTTGTGAACTTTTCCTCCATGTTTTGCACATTTGGTATTTTTTTTAAGTTTATTTATTTACTTTTATTTTTAAGGTCCTTATCTATTCAATAAGCTTGAAATGATTCTACTTTTTTACTCCAAAAATATTTAGCTTCTGTACATTTGTTTTCCTTCTATGTGTCACTGATTTTTAATACATATAATGCCACCATTCTCACTTTATGTAATACTATTGTATATCACTTTTGATATTTAAGAAGAATTTATAGATATCCCAACAAACATTTCCCAAAATATTGATGGTGACTGAAATAATCTAATTATTGGGTAATATGGGATATAATTTCTTAACTATTAGTTTAGATAACCAGTTTTCAAAATTAAAATAAAAGAATCCACAGTTTCATGATACTGAAACTATGCACAATAATGAACTGAAGATGCTGATTTCCCATGATGGACTGCATCTGCACCTTTATAAAATTCTTTCATAGTACGTGTTCTCTTGCTAACCAACACACTGGATCTAGTTGGAACTTCATTCATTTAAACCCATCAACCCATCTCTTGTCTTCAGGTCACACTTTCTCTTCCTGATTATTAGTTCCTTCTTGATTAAACATAAATTACCCCGTGTCCCAAATCAAGTAGTCAAATTTGTATCCCTCTATCTCACTCACAGTATTGTCACCATACCCTGTGTGCTGTGAAAAATACCTTGACTGGATTGATCTACCTATCCACTTTCTTTGATCCCATGGCATCCCAAACAGAATGGGATAGAGGAGAAAAGAATCTGTGAGTCTCTATCTACCTAAAATTCTTTCTATTATATATTAATTCTTATTTATAATTACATAATTTCTCAGTAGAGGATGTGATAGAGTGAGGAGGTTAGAAAGCCTGACACCCTAGCACACCACTAATTATATATATATATTTATTTATTTATATATAAATATATTATATATAAATATATTATAATATATATATATATATTTATATATAAATATATTATATACATATAATATTTTTTTCAACTTATGTTGGCAATTTTTCAAACTGTATCTTCCCATGATAAAATTTTCTTCTATTAATTTTTATATGGAGTTAATCAGTTAAAATAAATATTAGCATGATAAAATCTGTGAACATATTAACCATTCATATAAATATATCTCCTAGTAATTTATTATTCAAGAGAAAGACACATCCTTGTTTTTACATGCTGAGTCTTCACCATATTATGGAACTCATCTTCTCATGTCTTCAGAGAACACAAAGGACATTCTTTGAAGGACTGAATTTTAACTGTTCACATGTAAATTTTCAGCTTTGTTTAGGATCCTAAGAATGTATCATTCTAGGAGGTCCATCCCCTATGAAATTGAATCAAGTAGCCTTATTCTGTCTTAGGATCACAGTTCAGGTAAAGTAGTTTAAATCATACTCTCTCTTTTCTCTCACATCTTTTCCACCTTCATCTTAGACTTCTTTAAACATGCTTAAGATTCTGCCATATCATATGAAAGCCTATCTTTCTTTTATTATTTAATATAAAAATTCCCCCCACCTTCAAAAAAAGTCTGTAATTTCTTTCTTCATTGTTACCTTGGATTAAATATTCACTCTACTACAATCTGCTCTCATCTCTAACAAATTCACTGAAAAATCCCTTGTTAACAACTCCTAGTAATAAAATCAAAAGTCTTTTTTTTTAAAGCTTTCTACTTCTCACCAATATTTTAGAATTTTTTTTCTCCCTTATAGTGTACTCTTTTTTCTTTTGTTCTTATTTTTATATTTACTTTTTAATTTATCTTGAGACATTATCTATGCACGTAACTCCTGTGGTTTTATTATCATCTCAGTGACCTTCTTCATGAGATTCAGGATGTTTAATAGGTAATTTTATGCTACTGTCCATTAAACATCTAAAACCCGGCATGTCTAAAACAGAAATATTTTTCTTGCTATCTAAACAGGAGTGTTTTCTTTTTTTTTGTTTTAGTTTTTTGATTAAATGCAACACCTATTACCTATTAAAAATTGTAGTTATGTTAGGAATAAGCCTCAAATTTATTTCCCCATCTGAAAAACTGCGAGAATTTATCTTCCTAAATTTATCCAAAATCCATCTGTCCCTCTATTTTAACTGCCAGCACTGATTCAGGTCACCATCCTCTTCTTTATGGATTATTAAATAGTGTAGTCTATTAAACAGATTTTCTGATCTGCAATCATGCTCTACTTACGTAGCCATGATAGTAATCTTTAAAAAATTATTTCTTAACTATCTGTGTTCTTTGCTTCTTATGTTAACATTAGGTAAATGCACACATTGTCATTTCTTATCTGCCCAACATTCCTTCATATAATCATTATAAACTTCAATTGACTGTTATTTTGCCTTTTAGGGAAACTATTTTTCATCTTCTTTAATTATTCCTATATCAAAACCAATCCTTACCTTTTACTACTAGGTGTGTGACTTTCCAAATCCTTCTTTTAGGGATTTTCATCATGATCACCACCACCATCATCATCATCATCATCATCATCATCACTACTATTATTGCTATAGCATGTCATTACAACACTATGTTAAGCATTGTACATTGTCCAAAATGTGTTTGAGTTGAAAAAAACTAAGATTTAAAATATTACATAATTTGCCTAATATTACAAACTTAAAATGAAGTAAAGAAAACATGAAACATAAATTCTGTTTTAAGAGTCTATTACATTGCCCTCATCTGCTGTACTATTTCTGAATTTTCCATATTAATTTGTTATTATATATACTACATAATATAATATAAACTTGTTTGTATGTGTATTATTTATATACAATCCATCCAGAAATAACATTCTTTTACATTAAGGACTGCAACATACATCTTGTCTCTCTCTCTCTGTACACACACACCACACATAGGGCACCTGGTGAATTCCTTGCACTTTATAATTATATGTAATTTTATAACATAAAAAATTGAAAATGAAACAAATGCATGGAAAGCATATATGTAAATTAAAAGCTATTAGGAATAAATCTTTACTTTCAAAATTGATCTGTAGTATCTAATAAATTTTTGTAAGAGAGTTTTGAAAAATTTCTCTTATTTTGACAAGTATTAGCAACTTAATATGAAAGAAAAGAGAATAATAAAAATATTAGAGGGGCTGGGGATGTGGCTCAAGCAGTAGCGTGCTTGCCTGGCATGCGCGGGGCTCTGGGCTCGATCCTCAGTACCACATAAAAATAAAACAAGGATGTTGTGTCCACTGAAAACTAAAAAATAAATATTAAAAATTTCTCTCTCTCTCTCTCTCAAAAGAAAAATATTGGAAAGAAAAAATAGGATATTATTTCTATGCATATTAGGATATAATACTATAAATCATGACTAAAAATGATGACATTATACTAAGAAGAATATATTAAATAAATATGAATAATAGCATAAATAATCACTTATGCACTAAGTAATTTTCACCTTAAATTAATAAAGAAATGATTTAAATATTTATGTTTCTGAGGTAGGATTCAGGATCACTAGAGACATTCAATAGGAGGTGATATTGATTCTGTGTCTCTAGAGATCCTGAAAAAAAGGGGGGGGTGTTGATAGGCAGATAGATAAGATTTATTATGTAATGTGGTTCATATGATTATGGAGATTATTATAGAGGTTAAAATGTTCCACTATTTATATACAATCCATCTGCTGTGTGCAAGCTGGAAATCCATACATTTGTATTGGTGATATAGTCTGAGGAACTTATAGAAAAAGAATAGATGGTAAAGATGCCAGTCTAAAGGCCGGAAAATGAAGACTCACCTTAAGGAAGTGGAAGATGTATGGCCCAGACCAGGCAGTAGAGTGGAGAGTGAATTTGAACAATCTACAAAATTTTGTTCTACCCAGTCCCTGAACTGACTTGATGATGCCCTCTAAATTATTTGAATAAACTTTACAAAGACTCATAGAAACAATGTTTACCTTTTGCTCTATCTAGGCTCAGTCAAGTTGGCATACAAAATTAACCTTGCAATTGTGGAAATTCTAATTTGGAAAAAAAAGGAACATGAAAATGAAAAACAAAGCCATCAATATTAATTTTGAATTTAAAAAAAATAATATTCTTATTTCATACCATATGTACCATATTATAGCTTTATAAAATCCAATCTTAAACACAATGATAGAACTTAAATATTGGACAAACTTCTAAAAGATCTGGTGTCTAAATCTTAAACAATATGAATATATAAATAAAAATGTACAGCTTTACTGAAAGTAATACAAAGCTTATTTGTATTAAAAATAAAAATAAAATAGAAAACCTAATATTTGGAGAAACTGCATGTGATGACAAAGAGTGAAGTCAATATCATAGAAATTGAGAGTAGATTTCTGATTAATTATTAGAGACCAGGGAGAATAGCTTTGAGAAAGGGATGAGAAAGTTAAAAGTTGATCAACAGATATAGTTAGGAGAAAGAGTTTTTGCAAGTCAGAGGGCCCATATATAATAATAATGTGTTTTGTATGTCAAAAATCTGGAAGAAAGGATTTTGAATTTTTACCATAAACATTGTAAAATATAAATATATATTGGAACTTCATACGGTGGCTCAAAAACATACATGATTTCCACAAGATTGTATATCAATTTAGAAAGTCAATTTAATGTAAAATCAATATATAAATATATCAGGTAATTTACATTACAAGGAAAATTATATCACAGAAACTATGTAAGACATCTAATTTTACTAGTCCCGTCATCTATTGCAGTGGTCAACTACAACAGGTCTTTTTGTGTCACTGTAATCATTAAATAATTTATAGTCCATATTTCTAATTTTAAAAGCATATAATTAAAATGTCAAATTGTCTTGTTGTTTGTTCTCTTATCAATTGCATGGTTGATTTTATTTGAAGCCTGAACAAAGAAAACCTTTTTGTATCTGACTATATTGTTAGAAATTGAATGAATAAATTATAAAATTGAGTAAAATAAAAATTACTAAATCAACATTTGCATAATTGGTCCTAGAAATACTTAAAAATAAGCTTCTGTATATCAACTGTATTGGGCACTCACATCTTTTTTTTTTTTGAACCTACAATAATAATATTTCACAATATTAGAAATGTTCAGAGCCATAGCTTACTGCAGATGCAACTACCATTCAAAATCTTACACCCATTCTACTGGCTAATAGCAACTGGAACTTAAAACAGATTTCATATTAAACTGCATTAAAACAGAAATTTAAACAGAACTACTTTTGGAAGTATTATTTTTTTAGGAAAATGATTTGAAAGCAGAACTATCCAATTAAAACACCAGGCTAATTCTAGCATAAAACATTATAGAAAAAGGTTACTTTCACAGGCATTTTACCATTTGACTATCCTTGTAGCAAATGAAATGAAAAGATAAACTATACAAAAATGACCATCTGTAGATTTCCATGTTAAATGCTGTGTTTTGGGAAGTTTTTTCTCTCTCCCAGATAGACTCTAATCTCAGCTCATTCTTCACTTTAGAAATACATATATCACTTATTTACCCTTACATGTTAATCAGGTGTTGTGTTTCTAGAGCAAGTGCCCTACTCATGACTAACATTATCCTTTCAGGAATGAGCTTGCTGGAGTGTGGCATATACAACATCATGTAATTTATAACTGTAATATATTCCTATATAAAGTGTGGATCCAATATTTCTATCTCAAAACATAGTATTGTTTACAAATGAAAGCAAGTAAACACTTTGGCATTAGTTTTTGAAACTATATACTCAGTGAAAGTAATTTGTCTGTTCTGAAAGTAATTTCTGACCTGGTAGGCTGATTGGACAAAGGTTTGGCCTTGAATTTGTGCCGATTAACAAATGTGGGTAATGATTCAATCAGACTTTTGCACTTGCTTTTTACTATTGCAGTAGCATTCTGGGCTGACTTCTATCTTCATGCCTTTGTTTACTCTGTTTTATAACTTTATTGTCAATCTTTCTCATTTCTAGCATCTAGATTACATCTACCTTTGAAAACATAGGTCAAGATGCATGTCTTTCTTGAAGTGTTCTTTGTCACATCAGTAAACAAATAAATATACCTCTGTGAGATTCCTGAACTGTGTTTCATTTACACAGTTAAGTGATACTTAGAAAAGAGCATAAACACTCTAGTTAGAGGAGAGTCTGAATTTGGTCATTTTAAAGATAATGCCATCATCTTACTTAAAAAGAAAAGTTATGGTAACTGAGGAGGTATAAAGATTGAATATTTTAAAACAAAAGAAAATGTGTGATAAACCAAAGAAAAAACTTCTGTATTTTAAGACACATTTGTATTTAATTATGTATTTTATTTTTAAAAAATAATTGTTTTGCAGCTATATGTTCTCCAAAATTGTTTGTTTTGTAAATCCTTGGAGAAGAGGGATTGGGTTAGCCATAGGGACTTGGAATCTTTCTTCACATTGTGGATTTTGGTAACTTTCTGCTCCCAAAACACTTTTTGCTTGTTTCTCTTTTGCCACAGTATGTGATTTGATTTATTAAGTACCCATTTAAAGATTTTTGGCTTACATCCAAGATGGTGGACTAGACGGAAGCTGAATTTCTAAAGGACCTCTGACAACTGCTCTCATGCAGGAATCCCAGCTACTCTACTTGCAGAGGTTCCCTTGCTTCAGCGCCTGTGCAAGGGCCCTGGCTCATTTGCACAAGTCCCCTGTCTGCCACTCCCATGCAGGACACCTGGCTGCTGCTCCCGTGTGGACCCCTATCTAACAACTTGGGGCTCCCCTGGTTTCCTCCATCTGGGACACGGCCAACACTGTCACAGTCTCCTCCACGCAGTACCCTGCACTTGGGAACAATGGAGAGGTTCTGGAGACAGCTGCTCACCACAGCACTGCATGCCACTGAGTTGCATTTCTAATGTCCCCACCCAGCCCATCACCATGCCCCATCTCTGAACATGGCTGCCTCCATCTTGGGATACCTTTGTTGCCATCTTGGGTTATCCTCTCTACCTCCATCGCCATCTTTACATGGGGTAACTCCAAGCTTTGGACACCTGCTGGGGCCTAGAAACAATATCAAGATACATTTAGTCCCTCAACTTGCTCATCTCCCTCATCTCCCTCATAGCCATTAACCCGGCACAGTGCTGGTAGATATGTGGCCTGTCCATTGCTCTAAAGCCGGGTCCTGATCTGCCAGATACAAAACAGCTCTCCAGAACAGATACTTGGCCCCAAATCACAACTCACAGACCTCCAGAGAGAGAGAAATTACTGATTGGGAAGTAGAAAGGAAGAGGATGAGTGAGATACAATTTGGAGACTAAATTAGAGAACAGGAATTGTGAGGTCTACAAGTGATATAAGGAAATAAGGTCAGGCAATCACATCACATGAGTGGTTCCCAAAGGATATCCTTGGGATGCAGTCTTCCAACAAGGATGGGCAAGTGCTATATCCCACCTCTAGGAGTGCTGTTTCCAAGACCAACCCTCTCACCCTAATAACCTTCACCATCCTGAGGGTGGAGACACCAGCAAACAACCTACAATCCCACCTACTTGATGAGAAGGGAAGCAGGAAAGATACTGAACTCCAACAGAAACAATCCTTTAATTTTTCTTCAAGATTTTTTTCTTTTCTTTCTTTCATTCTTTTTTTCCTCTCTTCTCTATCTCTCTTTTTCTGCCATCACATCCACAAGATTTGTGAAAACAAATTTTTTTTTGCATATATTAGGCTACTGAAGACTGGAATGTCTGAATAGTATATTACAGTTGTGTTATATATTATTTTTTAATTTTACATTTTTTTCTTAATTTTTATGTTTTTTCCTCTCTCCTTTGTTTTTCTACTTACTTGTCTCCCCCAAATCTCTTTTTTCTCTTTTCTCCTGCCACTAGCTCACTTCTTTTGATTTCATACTAACTAAGATCTGGTAACTCTATATCCTCACCTCCTACATCCTAAACATTTCATCCTACACTCCCTGTTCTCTCTTTTCCCACCATTAGAAACTTACTTTTTATAATGTAGATATACTTTTGCAAACTTACTGTTTATATTGTAGATAATAATTTAACTCACCATTTCTGTCTAGTTGTAACAAAACTATAAATGTCTTAATAGGAGCTACTTGGTTTAAAGCTGCATATTGTTTGTATTTGAATCTGTTAATATTGATCTCCCCATTAAAGAAGAAGTATTAGAACCCTGCAGGGACATTAAAAGTATACAGTGTAAAAACTGGAAAAAACCTCAGATCTACACAGCTAGAAGGGAAGACACACAAACAACATGAAAAAACAAGGGAAGAAAGTGCCCAAACAAACCAAGGCATTACATTATTAGAATCCATGGCCAAGATAGCAGAAAAAATGTCAGAGAAGGAGTTCAGGATGTACATAATTAAATTGTTCTGAGAATTAAAGGATGATATGAGAGCAAACACAGGCAGTAAAAGATTATTTTGATAAAGAGTACATAAGAAGATAAAGAAAGGAAATGATTATTTCAATAAGGAGATAGAGATTGTGAAAAATACAAAACAGAAATACTTGAAATGAAGAAAACAATAAACCAAATTAAAAAATCAATAGAAAACATCACCAATAGTTTAGATCACTTGGAAGACAGAATCTCAGACAACAAAGACAAAATATATAATCTTGAAAATAAAGTTGACAACATAGTTAAGATGGTAAGAAACAATGAGTAAAACATCCAAGAATTATGGAATAACATGAAAAGACCAAATTGAAGAATTATTGGATAGAGGAAGGCATAGAGTTAAAATCTAATGGAATGAACAATCTATTCAATGAAATAATATCAGAAAATTTTCCAAACCTGAAAAATGAATTGGAAAATCAAATACAAGTGGCTTACAGGATATCAAATGATATAACAGGATACCAAACTGATATAACATGTAGATCACAGCAGATCTACAAGAAGGCACATAACAATGAAAATACTTAGGATACAGAATGACAAGAGAATTTTAAAAGCCATAAGAAAAATGAATCAGATTACATATAGGGAAAACCAATTAGAATCTCTGAAGATTTCTCAACTCAGACCCTCAAAGCTAGAAAATTATGAAATAACACATACCAGCTCTGAAAGAAAATGGATGCCAACCAAGAATCATATCCAGCAAAATTAAGCTTTAGATTTGAGGATGAAATAAAAACCTTACATGATAAACAAATTTAAAAGAATTTATATGTAGAAAGCCTGCACTAAAGAATATCCTTAGCAAAATATTCCATAATGAAGAAATAAAAAAACAACAATGAAAATAAGTAAAGGGAGGTATTACACTAAAGAAAAAAAACTAATTTAAGGAGAAACCAGGGCAAGTTAAAAACCAAAAATGACTAGAAATACAAACCATGTCTCAATAACAATCTTAAATGTGAATGGCATAAACTCATCAATCAAAAGACATAGACTGGCAGATTAGATTTAAAAAAAAAAAGACCCAACAATATGCTGCCTTCAAAGGACTCACATCATAGGAAAATAAATACACAGACTGAATGTGAAAGGTTGGGAAAAAGCATACCACTCACATGTAAGCAAGCAGAAGTTTTCATACTCATATCAAATGAAGTAGACCTCAATCTAAAGTTAATCAAAATGCATAAAGAAGGATATTACATACTGTTTAAGGAAACCATACATCAAGAAGACATAAAAATTATAAGTATATATGCCTCAAACAATGGAGTATCTATATTCATCAAGCAAATTGTTCTCAATTTCAAGAGCCAAATACACCACAACATAATAATTCTAAGTGATTTGAAAACACTTCTTTCACCACTGGATATATCTTCCAAACAAAAGCTATACAAAGAAGCTATAGAACTTAATAATACAATAAATAATTTAGACTTAACAGACATATACAGAATATTTCATCCATCAACAAGTGAATGCACTTTCTTCTTAGCAGCAGATGAATCCTTCTCTAAAATAGACCATATTATGCCACAAAACAACTCTTAGCAAGCACAAAAAAAGTAGAGATAATACCACGAATTCTATGAAACCATAATGGAATAAAATTAGAAATCAATGATAAAAATAGAAGCTATCCCAAAATCTAGAGACTAAATAATATGCAATTGAATGAACAATGGGTTGCAAAATACATCAGAGAGAAGATTAAAAAATCTTAGAGTAAATGAGAATACTGATATAACATATCAAAATCTCTGTGACACTATAAAGGCAGTACTACCAGGAAAGTTCATTGCAGGGAGTTCATACCTTCAAAGAAGAAAAAAACCAAGAAAGAAATGACCTAACATTACATCTCAAAGCTCTAGAAAATAAAGAACAAATCAAAACCAAAATTAGTAGAAGACATAAAATAATTAAAATCAGAGCCAAAATCAATAAAATTGAAAAAAAAAGAAACAATTGAAGAAATTGACTAAATGAAAAGATGGATCTTTGAAAACAATAAATAAAATTTATAAACCCTGGGGCTGGGGTTATGGCTCAGTGGTAGAGTGCTTGCCTGGCACATGCGAGGCCCTGGGTTCGATCCTCAGCACCACATATAAATAAATAAAATAAAGGTATTGTGTCTAATTATAACTAAAAAGTAAATATTAAAAAAAGAAAGACTATTAAAAAATTTATAAACCCTTAGCTATGTTAATGAAGAGGAGAGAAAACTCAAATTACTAAAATAAGTGTTGAAAAAGGAAATATCATGAGAGACACTAGAGAAATATTAGAAATTATTTTGAAAATTTGTACTCCTATAAAATAGAAAATATTGAAGACATCTACAGTTTTCAAGAGACTTATGACTTACCCAATCTGAATGAGGACTGTATACACAGTTAAGCAAATCAAGTTCAAGCAATGAAATAGAACACACCATAAAAAAATCTTCCAAAAAAGAAAAGCCCAAGAACAGATGAATACACAGCTGAGTTCTACAAGACCTTCAAAGAAGAACAAATACCAATACTCCTCAAATTGTTCCATGAACTAGAAAAATAAAGACAGTTCCAAACTCATTCTATGAGGCCAAAATCACCCTGATTCCAAAACCAGACAAAGACACATCAAGGAGAGAAAACTTGAGACCAATATCTCTAATGAATTTAAATGCAAAAATTCTCAATAAAATTCTGAAAAATAAAATACAAAAACATATTAAAAAGATAGTGCACCATAATAAAGAGGGGTTTATTCCAGGGATGCAATGTTGATTTAACATACAGAATCCAATAAATGTAGTTCATCACATCAATAGAATTAAAGATGAGAATCATATTATCATCTCAATAGATGCAGAAAAAGCAGTCTACAAAATACAGCATCCCTTCATGCTCAAAACACTAAAAAACTAGGGATAATAGGAACATATCTAAAAGCTATTTATGCTAAGCCCAAGGCCAACATCATTCTAAATGGAGAAAAATTGAGAGCATTCCCTCTAAAATCTGGAAGAAGACAGGGATGCCCTCTTTTACCACTACTATTTAACATAGTTCTTGAAACTCTAACTAGAGCAATTAGACAAATGAGAGAAATTAAATGGATATGAAGGGAAAGAAGAACTCAAACTATCACTATTTGCTGAGAACATGATTCTATACCTAGAGGATCCAAAAATTGTACCAAGAAGCTTCTAGAATAAATAAAGATATAAAATCAACACCTATAAGTCAAATGCATTTCTGTATATCAGTGATTAATCCTCTGAAAGAGAAATTAGAAAAACTACCACATTCAAAGTAGCTTAAAAAACTACAATAATTGGGAATCAACTTAATGAAAGAGGTGAAAGACCTCTACAATGAAAACTATAGAATGCTAATGACAGAAATTAAAGAAAACCTTAGAAGATGGAACGATTTCACCTTTTCTTGGATAAGCAGGATTAATCGTGTCAAAATGACCATACTACCAAAAGCACTATACATATTTAATGCAATTCCAATCAAAATCCCAATGGCATTCCTCATAGAAATAGAAAAAGCAGTCATAAAATTTATCTGAAAAAATAAAAGACCCAGAATAGCAAAATCAATCCTTATCAAGAAGAGTGAAGCAGGTGCCATCACAATACCAGACCTTAAACTATACTATGGAGCAATAGTCACAAAAATGGGATGGTGTTGGTGCCAAAATAGACATGTAGATATGTACAGAATAGAGGTCACAGAAACAAACCCACATAAATACAGTTAACTCATAGAAGACAAAGGTGCCAAAATATACACTGGAGAAAGGATAGCCTCTTCAAAAAATGGTGCTTGAAGAACTGGAAATCTATATACAGCCAAGTGAAATCAAGTCCCTATCTCTCAACATGCAAAAAACTTAACTCAAAGTGGATCAAGAACCTGGGAATTAGACCAGAGACCCTGCACCAAATAGAAGAAAAAGCAGACCATATCTTTATTATGTTGGATTAGGCCCCTACTTTCTTAACTCAACTCCTAAAGCACAAGAAATAAAATCAATAATAAATAGATGGGATGGATTCAAGGTGAGAAGCTTTTTCTCAGCAAAACAAATAATCAGTGAGATGAATAGAAAGCCTACAGAATGGGTGCCAATCTTTACCACATGCACATCAGATAGAGCATTAATCTCTAGGATATATAAAGAACTCAAAAAAAAAAAAAAAACTAACACATACACACAAAAATAACCCAATTAATAAATGGTATAAAGAACTGAACAGACAATTCTCAGAAGAAGATACACAATCAATCAACAAATATATGAAAAAAAAATGTTCAACATCTCTAGCAAATAGAGAAATAAAAATCAAAACTAAGATTTTATCTCATTCCATTCTAAATGAGAGTTATTAAGAATACAAGCAACAATAAGTGTTGGTGAGGATGTGGGGGGAAAAGCACACTAAAACGTTGCTTGTGGGACTGCAAATTGGTGAAATCAATTTGGAAAGCAGTATGGAGATTCCTTATAAATCTTGGAATAGAACCACCAATTGACCCAGATATCCTACTCCTCATTCTGTACCCAAAGGACTTAAAAACAACACACTAAAGGGACACAGCCACTTCAATGTTTATAGCAGCACAATTCCCAATAGCTAAATTGTAGAACCAACTTAGATGCCCTTCAATAGATGAATGAATAAAGAAACTGTGGTATAAATACAAAATGGAATATTACTCATCATTATAAGAGAATAAATCATGGCATTTGCAGGTAAATGAATTAAGCCAATCCCCCCCAAAACAAAAGCCAAATCTTTTATCTGATATGTGGATTCTGATACATAATGGGGGTAAAGGGGAGCATGGGAGGAATGGAGAAACTTTTGATAGGTCAAAGGAGAAAGAGGGGAAAGGAGGAGGCATGGGGGTAGGAAAGATGGTGGAATGAAACGGGTATCATTACCCTAAATACATGTATGAAGACATTAATGGTGTGACTCTACTTTGTGCAGAACCAGAGAAATGAAAAAATGTACTCCATTTCTGTACTATGAATTGAAATGCATTTTTATGTTATGTAAAACAAATTAGAAATAAATAAATAAACTGGAAAAAAGGATTTTTTGTACATCTATACAAGCAATAAATGAATCAATGGCTCTATCACCTACCTACCTACATATACATCCATCTCTTTGAGACCAAAATGGATAAAAAGTCCAAGAACATTATAGAGACCAATGCAGAAAAGAAATATTAAAATTGTTGGGTATATATTGATAATAGTTAGTAAACTTAATTTGTATCAAACTAGTATTAAGGAAGCTATAAAGTTAAATTGAGCAAGTATAATTTTATTTAAGTAATAATAAATTTAAAATGGCTGGGTGTGGTGGGATAGTCTTATAATACCAGAAACTAGAGGTGAAGGATGAGGATCACATACTTAAGGTAAGCCTGAATAACATAGTGAGACTCTGCTTCAAAATGAAATAAGAACGGTCTAAGAAGGGCTATGGATATAAATCCTTGCATGTGTAAGACCATGGGTTTAATCCTGAACACTACAATCAATCAATCAATATGAATTGGTAAGCAAAGGTAAGAAAATATATATGTAGAAACAATAACCATAACCTGCTTACAAAACTAATGTTAGTTGCTGTAATATTCATGAGTAAATATTTTTAATTGTAAAGAATTTTGTCAAGTGGGAAGAAACATTAGGAATAGTTTAAGTAAGGGATCACGTAATTATAATGAATGAGGAAAAAGCTGAAATTCTTTTAATTCTCAAAGAATGTCATTTTAGTTTTTCAAAGCCTTTCTTTCTATATTTGAATTGTTATATTTGAGTACCATAAATTGTCTTTTAAAACCCATAATCAAATTGAGAATAACAAATATTTATAAATCACATAGTATGGCAACAAACAAAATGTTTTAAGAAAGGTAATGTTACCAAAGAACACTAGATGTAGGTAAATGTGCAAATGTTCGTTTAAAATGAATAGATATTTTTCTAGGACCATTAAGATAGAGTTTAGGTTAATAAGACTTGGTTGCTTCTTAGACAATTATTATTTCTTTAAAAATTAATAAATGAATCAAATAACAAAAATATGAGGAGTGCTATGCTAAATGCAAAATGATTACATTAGAGACTCACTGCCTATCTTTTCCAGAAGATCCCCCTCTTTTAAATATCCTCAACCCGCATGAAGACTACTTGATTCTGATGAAGTTTAACTTCTGTCACCAAGATGGGTTTGACTTAACTGAGGAAAGTTAATTTTTACCTAGCACTCAAGATACAGTATTTAGTGTGTAGTATATAACTGTTCTGACCTAAGGTCTAGGTTTTCATATTAGGTTTTTCTCTTTTTGAAATTTTGTAAGATTTATTCTTACTTCTGGTGAATATTGTTTTTTATTACTATAGTCCAGATTTGGGATGTCAATGAGTTATCAATTTTTTTTGGAACTTTAAAATTCTTCCTCAAAATTTTCTGCAACCAAGTACCAGACCATGATCCATCAACCTGTGTTCCACAAACACTGCTAAGAGAAAATGAATATTCTTTATGCATATAACTGTACTGCTAAAAAGACTCTTAATATTTTTTGGACCTGACTTCTGAATTCTGCCCTATGAGCTCTGTACAAACACTGAATTTATTGCAACTGAAGTTGTTAATACTGCCGCTGAATCAGACATTCTCCAGTTCACTGACTTGTGCCCAGCCTTAGTGCTTGGCTCTATTCTTAACCCTTCTTTCTCTGTAACTTATTCCCACCCCATACTGTCTTCTCTGTGAGCACTAAAATTTATTGAAGTGTTAATAATGATTATTATATCCCAAACTTCACCATACTATGAATGTGTTTTTATAAGATTTCTACCTACTATGAAGACCTACCAAGGAAAAGATTCAGGTTAATTTCTCCCAAGAATGGTAGTGTCTTCAGCATGTCAAACATTCAGTTAGGTTACCATCCTGGTTATCTTATGTGTAAAATCAAAAAATAAGGAGAAACATCCTAGAAAATTGTCTACTTTACAACTTTGGAAGGCAAAAAATTTAAAAAAATAATTGAATCTCAAATATGTTCATACCCTTATATCAGGAATTAGTGAGGTGTTATGTTACATGCTAGGTATTATAGTTTGGATATGAGGGGTTAGCACAGAAGTACCAAGCCAGGTGCATACTTCACAGATCAGCAGAGTCTTTGTTCAGCAATGGAGTCATGTCTCTGATGGAGCCACTTTCCTGGTGGAAAATGAGCCACCAGCCAAAGGCAGAATGTGTGCTTATATGGGTTACACTGAGAGATGACTTATAATTAATGAGCTTGTCAGTTGAGGTTGTCAGGAATTTGAGATCTGTTCTTACTGGGTAAGATGGAGGGTCTGGGGTTAGTAGTCACAGTATCTGGGATTTGTCTTTATTGGGCTAGAGGGAGGGTCTGGGGAAGAATTTGTTTTGGGAACAATCAGTGCTTTGGCCTCTTCCCAGAGACTGTCATTCCAGGCTTGATGGATATCTCCTCCCCAGGTCTTTTCTTCTACTGGGAAAGAATATATTGAGAGAGGATTAATGTTTTCAATGTGTTACCCTCTTCCTCACTCCCTCTTTCCACGCCACACTATTTTGGAATTTGTCATTTTACATATTTAACATGAGGGGTTTAGATATCCCCCCAAAATTCTTGTGTTAATGCAAGACTATATGGAGGTGGAATTATTAGATTCTGAGAGCAATAACTTATTCAGTTAATCAAAGTTTAAATGGACTGACTTGGTGTTAGCTCTAGGCAGGGAGGGCATGCATGAAGGAGGTAGGTCTCTGCACGTATGCCCTGAAACAATTCTTCTGTTCTGCAGCCCCTTTCTTACATTCTCTTATGCCTGGTTACCATGAGCAGAGCAGTTTCCCTCTGCCATATTCTTCCACCATGATACACTGTTTCATCTTGGGCCAGAGTAATGGAGTTGGCTGGCCATGGTCTGAACCCCTTAACCGCGATCCAAAATAAACTTTTTCTCCTCTGAGATGTTCTTGTCACCAAAAGCTGATCCTTTTCCCATAGTGATGTTGCAGTATTCATTCACAGAGAGACAGGGCACTGGAGCATTAAATAGGAAGTAATGTTTATCTGTGCCAGCACAGGCTCAGAGAATTATCCTCCAAAGACTGAGCATCAAACACAGCAAGGTGTTGCCTTTTGAACCTCTTGCAAGCTGTATATCTCCCATAGAGAGTAATGCACATTCTGATTGGGTACTTTTATGTTGTAGGATTGCAACAAAGTTGCGACAGCATCATGCATACCTAAGTTACAACAGATTTATAGCAGAGGTGGCATTCACACTAAGTGTGCCATCTTGTCTTTACTTTGTTCTGATAGAATCCATAGCACAGTAACAGAGCAGAAAAGGCTATATTCAAAGCATAAAGTGGACCACTGTTACATCCTTGTTGGGTATTTTTGTCATAGGTACACAAAGCTAACTTACATATAATTTGGAAGCTAAAAGTAGGGTCCTTGTTGTGACTATCATGACCATGTGGTTCAGAAGTATTTAGAACTGATCTAAAATAAAGACTTAGAATGTTGTATGAAGAGTCTGGTAGCAGACTTTGTCATTATTTACAGGGTTCTAATTTCATACCAATGGCATTGGGAGGTCACAGAGGTTTCCAGCAAAATTTCACAGAGAGTCCTAGAAGTTGTTTTCCCAATGGATTCAAGTCTTACTTTGACTCTAACCCTTTCTTCCATGACTCTATTTTTTTTTTCCTTTTGGAATGGGAATATTTACTTTGTGCCACTACATATTGAATGAAGGTAACTTTAATTTGATTTCTACAGGGACTAAACATCAAGAGTTTGCTTGAATCAAAGAGAAGATTTTGGACTTGGACATTTGGGCTCTACTAAAACTATTCAGACTATGAGACTCTTGGAGATAGACTAAATAAATTTTGCATTTTCAGATGGGTGTGAGTTTTGATGGGCTAGGGATGGAATGTTATGGTTTAGATATAAGGTGCTCTACAAAATCTCCTTTGTTAATACAGAAATAGTAAGAGGTAAAATGATTTCATTATGATAACTGTAAACTAATCAGTTCATCCTACTTTAAATGGATTGACTACTGATTGGTAACTGTAGGTAGGTAGAGCATGATTGGAGGAGGTGGCTCATTGGAGACATGCCCTGGAAGGGTTTATCTGCCTTGAAGCCCTTCCCCTGATTGATTTTCTCCTTCCTGGTTGCCATAAGAAGAACAGCTTCCCTCCATCACACCCTTCTATGATGAGATGCTACATCATCATGGGCCCAGAGCAATGGAGTCAGCCCACCACAAACTAAACCTCTAGAATAATGAGCCAAAACAATTTTTTTTCCTACTCTATGTTGTTCTTGTCAGGTATTTTGGAAAGAGAAAGAAAAGTTACTGACACACAAAAAGGAAAATTTAATAAAAAATGGGATTGTGTTTGCTAATTGGAATATCTTAAAATTTGCTATGATGCAACCACAATTGCATCTTAAATGTGAAAGGAAGAGTTGACTCAGAGTATCAGAATGGCTACACTATGGTAAGAGCAACACTCAACTGGCCATTGGTGGCTTGGAAAGTGGATGAAGTGGCCATATTCTAAGAAATGCAGGTATCCTCTAGCAAGTGAGAAAACCAAGGAAATAAATTCTTCCCTAAATTCTCCAGAAAAAAATGCAAGTTTGCAAATACCTCAAGTTTAACCGAGTGAGATCTATGTAAGAATTTTGACCTCTAGAGGAGTAAGACAAGAAAATTTGTTTGAAGCTTTTAAATTTGTAGTACAACATCAATAAGGAATCAACGCAGCAACAATTCAGTATTTGACAAATTTCCTTAAATGATTATGTGTAATTCTATCACATATGAGGATTCTTCCTCTAAATATTATCATAGATTGGGTAGAATCATTGAGGATAAATTTCTGGGTTAAAATAGAAATGCCAAACAAAAAGAACTGACTTCAAATTTCAAGGTGCTCCACCAAATGATTTGTAATTAATGTTCATATTCAAAAACAGTTTTCTTCACATTTTTTTCATATTTAAGTTTCTTCCTTCTATTTTAATGTTAATTAACACATATAACATATTCTGTAAACCTTACATCCTATTCATGAGGTTATTTTGTAGGCTTGCAAAAGTAGATAAGAATATAACAATTTGCAACACACTTAAATTTGAAGGAAATTTGGTAATTTGTGGAAGATCAATCCCCGTGAGTAGTCCAGCAATCTCTACAATTGTACATTACATCTCTGAAAACAAAATACTTTAAATAAATGGAATATTAGTTCTGTTATTTTTTGTGTTGTCTTCTTTGTTTTATATCACCAGTGCTTTCTCTGATTATATTTCTCAAAACTTTACATTTCTTTAATAACTTGGGCAAATTAAAGAGAGAAAAGTAACCTAAAATTCTTGTACAGGTTTTGTAGACTCAAACTATACATTTCCACTTAAATTCTCATCAATAACATGTCTATAGGATCATCATCTAACAAAGCTGTAATCAAATTTAACCTTGGAAGATTTATGAACTGATTCCTATATGATGTACCAGGAATATTTCCTCAAATTAGGATGTACTTCATTTGTGCCTTTGTCATGGCTTTTGCTGACGTATAGAGAAGAAATATTGATTTATGTCTATTTCTTGTGAAGTTTCATAGAGCAATGCCAATAAAAAGAGTTTTAAAAATTAACAGAACAAAATCTTTTCAACCTCAGTCTTTTTAGTAACAGTATCTGAATCTTCTTTAGAGAAATGAAAATTCTACTGGATTTATGAAGAAGCACTTTCTGTATAGCACGGATCCTAGATACTACATATCTCAGAATGTTCTTGAATATTCTGATGCTTTGAGATAAAATGTTCAATTTAAATTAAAAATGTCAAATAAACATAATTTTATTATCAAAATTTTTACACATTTTGTTTTCATATAAATATATTTTAAAATAATTCATGTTCTTATTGTGTTTTTTAATTTGTTCTTTTTAGTTATATGTGGCAGTAGAATGTATTTTGACATATTACACATATATTAAGTATAACTTCATTCCCTTATTTTAATGTTTTTATTGGATAAAAAATCTTTATTCTTTACTGGATACATATTAGAGTTTTCATATTACTAAAAACTATCTTTTAACTGAAACATATCAAATATCATGGAAAAACTGATATTGTTATAAGTTTGTGTTCAGAATATACTCACATGATTATCACTTATGAAATACACTTAACATTCATATCAGTCTATACATTGCTTTTTTCAGAAAGTTTAATTTGGGTCTGAGAAAATAGATTAGAGATACTGCATTGATGTCTTTTTGATATTCTGTTTCTATTTTGTGAATTACATTCATTTGTGGAGCAAGCCATATTTAATAAATCAATTTGGGAGTTAAGTATAAACTTTTCACTATTAGAAAAATATTTATTACTGGGTATCTCTAGAAAATAATTTCTCAAAGAATGCATCATGGATTTGTGAATGGGAGGGAAAAAAAGAGAAATTTTACAAATATTGTTTATATATGTCAATTATCTCAAATTTTAGTCAAATAATATTTTTAATTTATTTTAATCATGGCTCTTCTAGTAGGATTTACCTAGGAGATGTCATACAAAGGCTACTATGTTAATACAGAAATGTTCAGAATGAAATGATTACATTATGAAAGTTGTATTCTAATCAGTCCATCCTAATTGGAGTGAAGTAACTGGGTGGCAATTGTAGGCAGAAGGTGAAAGCTGAAGGAGGTAGTTCACTTAGGTCATGCTCTGAAAGGTTTGGTTCATCTTCTTTGCAGCCCCTTATCCTTTCTTTCTCTCTGCATCCTGGAAACAAATAAAAATGTAGATGCAGCATACCAAAACATATGGGGAATGTGAAAGCAGTACTCAAAGAGAAATTTGAAGGAATCAATTACCACATCAGAAAAGAAGAAAGATCTAAGACAACCAACTTATCCCAATATCCCAAGTAGCCAGAAAAATTAAAAAAAACAACAAATTAAATCCCAAATTAGTAGGAATAATGAAATAATAAAGATCAGAGTAGAAATAAATGAAATGAGATTTAAAGAACAATGCAAAGTATCAAGGAAACAAAAAGTGGTTATTCAAAATGATAAACTGAATAGACAAAAACCCAACAGGGCTATTCAAGACAAGGAGAAAAGAGACTAAGCTAAAATTAGACATAAAGTGGAACATCACAATTAACACCACAGAAATACAAAAGGTTATTAGAGATTCTTTGGAGCAACTACTTACCAACAAATTTGATTATCAACAAAAATGTATAAATTCATACACATATATTAATTACCAAAATTGAATCATAAAAAAATTCAAAATCTGAATAGGCTAATAAGAAGTAAAAAGACTGAATCAGTAATAAAAGTCTCCCTTTAAACAAAATCAACATATATGATCAGCAGCGCTGCTATAATCAAGTATCAAATTACCTAAAATGTAAACACATTTATAATAACTACAAATAATTAAAGAGTTTTAGCCAAAAGGGTGAAAGATTCATAAAATGACAATTATCAAATATGTATGAAAGAAATTTTAAAGGACAAAAAAGTGGAAATACATTCCATGTACATGAACAGAAAATATAGAAAGCAATAACACACTGTACATTTCAAATACTGTAAAATGCATTTTGAAAGTTTATATCAAAAAAATAAAGGATTGAGGAGATAAATGTTTAACCTCATTAAAATATGCAATGCATGCATGTATTAAACATAAGATTATATCCCATTAATATATACAAGTTTTATGTATCAGAAATAAAGTACAGAAACACTACTATGAGAAAAAGCAAATAAAAATAACAAAAATAAAACTGTCTCACCTTGTCTACTATGTTAGCTTTTTATTGCTGTGACTAATACACCTGACAACAACTTAGAGTATGAAAAGCTTATTTTGGCTGATAGTTTCATCAGTCTAAGTCCATGGCTGGATTAATCCTTCTCTCTGGGCCTGAGATGATGGAACATCATGGTAGAAGGGTATACTATGGTGGCGAAAATCTAATGGCAGCCGAGAGAGAGAGAGAGAGAGAGAGAGAGAGAGAGAGAGAGAGAGAGAATAATAATATGAATGAATGTGCAATGCAACAGGGACAAAATGTATACCTCAAAGACACACTCACAGTGATCTACTTCATTCAGCCATGCCCCACCTGCCTACACTTACCAGTCAGTTAGTCTTTTCAAATTATTAATGCAGCAAATGAATTAATCCATTGATTAGTTTACAACTCTTGTAATCTAATCATTTCACCTCCGGGTGTTCCTGCATTAACCCAGGAGCTTTTGGAGGAGACCTCATACCCAAACCATAACATTAACCTTTGTAGATGTACTTAATTTTTAAACCTAGTAAGCTTTACAAGCTTAGCTCATTATTTAAAACATTCTACTACATAAATCTTCATCCCATTCATATGTTTATTTATAAATTTCACTTCAAAAAATCATTTCACTTGAAAAGATGCACAGTCATATACCTAGACCCTGACTGGCAATTTAAACTGAAATTTAATATCAAGAGTTAAAATTTCTGTTTTATTTTAACTATTTTTTAATACAAGAATTTCTTCTGAATGCCACTGAGAGAGAGAAACCATTTAATTTGTTCCACATGGATAATGTTTAGAGGCTATATGTGGCAGAATAATGGCTGTCCGTGTGCTATATTTTGAAGAAATTTACAAGACTCAACTAACTAACTGGCTTGAGTAATTTGTCTCACAGTTTTCACAGGGCCTAAAATTCTGTCAATTATAGCCACTCTTTATGGGTGTTTCCAGGAAAATGGACTTTTAATGCATTACCTTAGAGGGGAAGGACATTGTTACAGATTTATCTTTATTGCAACTTGGGCTCTAGTAAAGAGTAGAATGTAGAGGTAATAGGGCAATAAACAAGAACATTTTGATGTTAGAAGTCAGCATGAAGATTTCTAAACTGAGGAGACTTGACCTTAAATTCTCAATGAATTATGTTTAAATACTCCAGTATTATCTGCAAAGGCTTTTAATATTCACTGAATTTATGGGTCCTATTATATATCATATTTGTTTCCACTGAGTGCAAATTATTTAATGTTGTTCAGTAAACCAGGAGAGATCTTTAGACCAGGAAAAGGTCTCCTATCTCCAGGAGATACAAACAAAGAGGACAAAGGGAGCCAGGCATGGTGGCACATGCTTGTGATACCAGCAGACGGGGAGGCTGAGGCAGGATCATGCAAGTTCAAGGCCAGCCAACTTAGGCTCTAAGCAATTTAGTGAGACCCTGCCTTAAAATAAAAATAAATAAATAAAGGGCTAGAGATGTAGCTGAGTGGCACCTCTGGGTTCAATATCCAGTACCAAAAAGAAAAAAGAAAAAAAGGACAGAAAAAACAAAACAAGACAATTTTAACTATCACATGTACATCTAAGACTTCTGGACTGAATCTACCTCAAGTTCATTCTGAATGTGTTCATTGACTTTCACAAGACAATTCTGAGCACCTCTGTTGAAACCTAGGAACTATTTTCATTCTCAGAGTGTTATACAGAACAAGGCATTCAGGCATTTTGAAACTATGTAGAAAGTCAGTTACCAGACTATGTCTTATGAGGGCTTGGTTTGATCTTCCAAAATACCAGTCTATTTTAGGCAATGATATACTCTGAAGGAGAATTCCACATAGAAAGAGAAGAGATCTATCTTCCCAGCAATGAGCCTCCTATAAAGTGACCACATTTGTATTCAACAACTAACATTACTGTGCCCTGGTGAAGAAAATATATTTCCTCACTGTTTTCACTGTGGGATTTGATGTAAGGAAGGCTGCTGGTCAAGACAAAAAGAAAGAAAAACCAAAAAGTAGATGACATTGTAGTAACTTGATAAATATAGACCTGTTCAATCAGGAAATATTTTGATCTTTTGCTATTTTGAAAGACTCACTAATATGTCACACTCTTCATTTATGTTTTATGATATGTACATTCTCTTTTTTATAAAATTGGTATTAATTCAGTAGTTAATTTGGCATTAATTAATTATTGAATTTCTGAATAAAACAGAATTAATTGGTAGTAATTCTTCCTCTCAAAAATGTTGAGGCATCTTATGAACATGTATTATATATGTTCTTCAGGTCATAATAAAGAGTGCTCCAAAATGACACTTTTATAAGAATCCTTTTCACCTGGCCCTGAATCCAATTAATATTTCCTTTTATTTATCTTTATCATAAAGCTTTTACCTTTGAAACCTATCTCATTCTTCCTCTTGTGTTCTTGTTTTAACCCACTCATATAATGGTTCACATTGTGTGTTTTTATGCAATTTTTATATATTTGAAAAAATTAGTGTCACAATTTGAATTAGAAATTGCATTTGTTACTTAAAATAGTTAATAGTTAAATAGTTACTAAAATAGTTAAAAGGAAACTCTGGAAGAATACATACTTTCCTATATTAAAAATTCAGTTAGTAAATTATCATGCTTTTTAAGTTACTGGTGACATATAAAAGCCTGCACTCTAACAACATTAATCTCAATATAAATCTTAGAATTCTTTTAATCTGTGGTTTTCAACAAACCACAATTCTCTCAATTCTCTCAATTTCTTTTTTTCAATCTCAATTCTGTTCCTTAACTCTCTTCAACTCTTGAATACACACACACACACACACACACAAACAAACATAAATATTCACTCTTTTTTATTCTTTTG
This sequence comes from Marmota marmota marmota, assembly GCF_001458135.2. Taxonomy (NCBI): domain Eukaryota; kingdom Metazoa; phylum Chordata; class Mammalia; order Rodentia; family Sciuridae; genus Marmota; species Marmota marmota. Next base: position 18,055,599 of record NW_026000075.1, on the reverse strand, counting down.
TCTTTCTTTGTTTCCTGTTTTTATTCAGAAATTCTATTAACTGCATAACTTTTTTCTTTAATCAACTCAGCATATATGGAAGTGAAAGTAAAAATACCTTGTTGGAGAAAGAGTAGATTTCTAGAACCAGAGTTGCTTTTCTTATAGCCACTGAAATTTGAGGATTAAAAAAATGCTAAAAATTTTAATTTTTATCAAATCCAACTTAACAGCTTATTGATTTATGATTTTTGCTTTTAATATTGTAAAAAATCATCATAGAATCATGAATCCCAAAGATGTTATAATTTTTTCTAGTTTTCTTCCAAAAGTTGAATAGCTGCAGATCTTACCTTTTGCGTTCATAATAGAGACAGATGATAGATAGATAGATAGATAGATAGATAGATAGATAGATAGATCGATCAATCGGACTGGGTATCCAGTTGTTCAATGAATTTAAAGTGACTTTTCTGTTGGAATTACTGTATATGTCTCCTATTATTTTCAAAACAAATTATGACACTTTTAACAATCTGAATGCAAATTTATTATTTCACATTTCTGTTGTTCAGCAGTCTTACATGTGTTTCACAGAGCTAAAAATCAAGGAGTCTACTGAGTTCCATCTTTTCTGAGGCTCTAAGATAGAATCTATTTCCTAGGTTGTGGGCAGAACTCATTATGTGCAGTTGTAAGACCACATTTATTTATTTACTTTAAACTGAAGCTCATTCACAGCTTCTGGAAGTTGACCATGTATTTTAATGAGGCAGCTCCTTCCCTCCATTTTTTTAAGTTGGTAACAGAAGATCAATTCCCTCATTCTTTTTTTCCTCTTCTATAATCACATTTTTCTGACAACTGACAGGTAAAATTATCCAATTTTGAGGATTCATGGGATTATCTCTCACTCAGATAACTTAAGAGAGGAAAATTTTCTCTCTCTCTCTGTTTCCTAGTGCCACATCACCAGTTGATTTCCTCTGTCACATATTTTCGTCAGGATGTTTTGCCTCTTCTCAGGCTCTGAGGAATGGAGTTAGCCATCAATGGACAGAGACCTCTGAAACCATGAGCCCCCAAATAAAATTTTCCTCCTCTGTTTTTGTCTTTTTGATTACAGTGGTGAAAAAACTGACTAAAACACCTAGTATGCTCCAAGGTTGCTTAATTCTCACTTCTAGAAGTATTTGTGTAAATGCTTTAGGAATTCTATGTATGAAGTAAGGTTTTCTAGTTATTATATTTTACCTTTTTAAATTGTTTTTAGTTTTATATTTTATTTTATATTGTTATTGTTTGCATTAGAATTTATCTTATTGCACTGTGTAGATTACATTTGCAATGTTAACTAAAAATTGTAGAGATACATTCCTCTTCTTTTTTAACATAAAAATAATACACTCAGTCCTCTTTAATTACAGTGTTAGTCATAGAGTCATATTTTGTTAGTTTAAGAAATTTTGCCTCTCAAGTGTACGTGATTTTTTTTTAATTATAGTGGGTTTTAATTTTTTCAAATTATTTTTTTGCATGTGTTGAGAAGATCCTACATATGGACAAATAGATGATGAAAGCTTCTGTAGGTACTGTAACAATTCTATTTCTTGGACATGTTTGTGTCTATGAGTAATGTTCACACACTGACTCATTATACTGAGCACTATGGTTTGTAAACTGCTTTATATATATTTGTGTGTGTGTGTGTATATATATATATACATATATATTGTTTTAAAATATATAATGTGTATGTATATATATTGTTTTATATATACACATATTTATATAAATATGTATGTATATTTTAAAGTATAATATATATTTATTTAAAAAATGGTTATAAGAAATGTTTAGAAATTTAAAAAGTATAATTGAAAGCATTTCTGCTCAGCCAAGACACAATCATGTTATAGCATGGATGGCTTGAATCACTGCACTCTAAATTCATACATTGGAACATAAAATACTAAAAAGAATGTAAGTGAGAAAAATAAAATAAAATTAAAAGGTTAAAAATAAGAAGGGAAAAATTGAAGACAAAGTCACCATGAGGAAATAAACTATCTGAATATGTTGCAGAGGAGAGGCCTATGACAAAACTATGAGATTACTAGGGAAAATGGGGCAAAAAAAAACTAATAGAAATATGAAGCAGGCTATTGGGACACTTTTTAATTCAAAAAGCCACAATTTATAATGAAGATAAATTAGTTTTGACTATATACCAAATGACCAAGAAATCAAGCAGAAATTAACAGACTTACCAAAAGAAAAAAAGAAGAAGTAGTGAAGATGGAGGAAATGAAATTAATTAATCCATAAGTTATATCTGATGAATCTATTTCTATCTAGCTAGCTAGCTATCTAAAATAGAAATTGTGTTAAGAAATTAAGTCATGCTTTTGTGAGTTTGGTAAATCCAAAATATTCAGGTTGATAAGATACCCAAGGACCAGCTGACTCTGTAATTCTAATTTGATGCTGTCTTCTTGCCCAGTTATTTCTTCCTTGGATGATCTTAATCTTTTTTTTCTATTAAGACTTTCACCTGACCGAACGAGGTACATTATAGGACATAATCTTTACTGAAAGTCTACTAATTTCAATACCAATTTAATGTGTGTGTGTGTGTGTGTATATATATATGTATATATATATATATATATATATATATACAGAAACACCAACAGAAAGTTTGACCACATATCTGAACCATGAACATCTTGGCACATAAAATTAATCATCACAATTCAGGTCAAATAAAAGTTAATTTACAACAATATAAAGAGTAGTTTAAGAGAAACCACAAAGATAATATAGAGGAAATCAGAAGCAATGTATCATATAAAATTTGAATAAATAAAAAAAGATTTTTGTGAAATTAACAAAATGGAAAATCATAAGTAATTATTTAAGAATCATTATAATATCTGGAAAGCTTATAATAATGTGATCTTGCAAATAGAATATTTATATATTTAAAAATTAGGCTTGCATGATTCTAATGCTTTAAAAGTGAAAAAAAATAATTACAAATTATTTTATTTCAATAACAACTTATTTCACAATTTAGATTATGGATTCTAAATGAGAAATTAAACGCTTCACTTACTATTATAATAATGAATATAATTTTAAAATGAAAGCAATAGCATTTTTTGATGTGGATTATAATTTTTAGTAAGTTCATGAGTTTATGAAATTTCAAGTACCGAAACATAAAATACTTATTATGAAGAGTTTAAATACTTTCATTTTAGATCAATATACTGTTTTGTTTTAAAACTTTCAAAAATATATAAGTATAAATCTAATATCTAAGCTATCTAAGTGTAAGGAACTCAGATTGAAGCTGCCACTAGATAACATGATCCTATATCACATTGATGAAGGAAGCAATGATGAAATAACTGAGAGAATAAGTAACAATGTCAACAAGGGATCAAGTTATAAAAAATGAGCTTTAAAAAGCTTCAGTGCTGACTAACCTTATTCTGATACTTGATACTAAGTCAATATGGGTGTCACAATCCATTTTTTAAACATTGCATCATTGTCACCAATGTACCATATAGTGTATCAAAGGACAAAGTAACAAAGTACATCAGCAAAATAGCAAAAACTGCCACCATTAAATCAATACAATTACAAAAGAAATGAGAAGTAAAAATACGATTTTAACATAGTAAACCAGATGATCTTTCATAAGCTCATGAAATTAAGAACCATATAAACCTACAGTGTCATTAAACATATCATTAAGGTTTTTAGATCTAAGATTAGGTTTGATTTAAGGTTGTGTCCCCAAAATTTGAATCAGTACATTGTCTCCTTAGTTTGTAAGTAAAGTTAGTTCTACTGGTAATTTAGTAGTGAATCAGAGAAGGAACTTGGTTTATAAACAATCTAAACGAAAAACTACCCTAAGTTATTTTGAAACAAAAGTTTAAAATTGATTTTGTTTTGTCTCCTAAGAAGCATCAAAGACATTTTTTTTTAAAAAAGATTTAAAATTATTGTAAATTAAATCTAAATGTATAACTAGAGAAAAAAGTTATTTTCAAGTTAGATTTAATTGACATCAATAAGTATACATACGCAAAATAGGTGGAATTTTATCCAAATTGATCTTAGAAAAGCTTCATTATTTTTTTAATGAGTTTTCTAATACTGTTTATCCTCTAAGACAAGGTATTGAAAAGTGAGAAAAAATATAAAATTGAAACCTTTTCTATTTTTCATGTATAAAATCTGATCATTCTAAAAATAGATATTTTAAGAGTGTGAAAATATTAATTTTGATGAAGTATACTTAACCACATATTCAAGTTTGAATAAGGATTAGTATTGTTCTTAGGATGTTGTCAATATTGTTAATTTAAACACTATTTGTATGGTGCATGTATTTGACAGATTGTTTGTATTCATAAGAATGTAGAAAATTGCATTCATAAAAGCTGCTTCATAACAGAGTTACAATATTTCATTTAAATTCATATGTTGTGAGTACTACAGAAAAAATATATTAAAGCTGATTCACTAAACTTATATTTTTTATCATATTAGAAAAATTTTTCAAAACAAAAACCAATGGGAGTGTTACTTTACTATTTTTCATATAGATTATATGAGGCATTTAATTCCCATATTCAACATTTAAGATAAAATATTTAGATGGAAGTCAATGGATTTAACAAAAAATGCATGTGTACATAAAATGACCTGAGGAATCCTCCCAATAATATTTGGATGTAAGAGACATTAAATTGAATAATGATTAATCTAATATAATTCACTGGAAAACAAAAGCCAATATAAAGAGATTTGATATTCCTACGTGAACTAAAAATCTTTCCTATTTTAGGGACCTAAAAAACCCTACATATGAATATATGAAAAATATGCATATTAATAATAAATATTATTATTATTTTTATTCATTTTCCACAGATCTTCAAAGTTGCATGGGGGTTGTTTTTCAGTTCATTGGATTTCACTTTAATCAAGGAATTCCTTGAAATATAGCTTGTATCTTTTTGATAAATACTATAACTAAAACATTTTAAAAAACTACTTCTAAAATACACAATCTCTAAAATAAAACCTGTGATATACACTGTGGTTAATAGTATTAACAAAATAAATATTTAGCTTTTTTAAAAAGAAGCATGAATACATTTTTGGTTTATGTACCATAAAATATGTAGTGTGACTACTGTGTTAATCTTCACACTCCACCGTCTCTACTCTAGCCTCAGCAATGCATAATCAATCAATGTGCAAACAGTTCCTGAGATAATCCTGGTGAGGATAGCCAACTTATTAGAAGCCAAGAATCATCAGTATTCCTTTTCCAGATGTACAATTTTTTGCATTAACCAAAACATGATATCTGAAGAGAAAAATTTATGGTTTTTCTGCCATATCCAATGTGTCAACTGATGCTGTGAGTTCTAACTTCAAATAGTGTGGAATTTGAAACTTTAAATTTTTTTTATTTGTTCTTTTTAGACATATATGAGAGTATATTTTGATGTATTACACGTACAATATAACTTATTCCAATTAGGATCCCATTCTTGTGGTTGTATATCATCTGGACTCTCACTGGTGGTATACTCATATATGAGTTCTGTTTTATCCAAGTTAGTTTTAACCCTTGCCTCACAGCTTCATCCTGGAATGCCAATTCTGTGTACTTTCCCAAAAGCAGCCAAATTCATTCTTACAAATATGTCTTATATTATTCACCATCTGAGCAAGACCAGTATTACTTTCTGTTTTTATGAGAGTATGGAATTTTGGTATACCAAGGAAATTGATTCTAGTATGATTCATATACCCCTATATCATTTTTTATATTCTATTAAAATCTTGACTTTGACTTATCACTAAAATATATGCATCAAGTTCTCTCTTTTTAAAAAATTCTCCTTGTATTACTTTTCATCACTATAATAAAAACCCAATTAAACTAAAAAGAGAAAAGTTTTTATTTTTTTACTCAAAATTCTGAGATCAAGTGAGCCCCATGACTTTGGGCTTCAGGTGAAGGCAGCACATCATGTTAGAAATACATGGTGGAGTAAACTACCAATTTCATGATTCAGGAGGCAGAGGAAAAATGAGAACAGGCCAGGGCACCACAATTCTTGGCACATACCCCCAATCATCTTTGAACTCTCACCAGATCATACCTACAAAAAAATCTGTAGCATTTCCCAACATTTCTGGCCTGGAGACCCAACATTTCTTTATGGACCTCAGGAAGCATTCATCAAAACAATAGCATTCTGGCCCTGCTACCAAAGCCTCATGCACATCTTATAATGTAAAACGTGTTCATTCTATCCTGAATTCCATAGTTTTAGTTGTTCAAGCAATGCTCAAATGTCCAAGTCCAATGCCTTTAGTGATTCAAAACAAACTCAAGTGTGAGTACCTATAGAAAACACACACACACACACACATATGCTCACACATTCACACACACATTTTACATACTTTTAAAACACAATGAAAGGAAAAGACAGATAGGACAGAACAATGTAAGGCTCAACCAACTACCAGCAAGGTAAATATTAAATCCTGAAACTTCCTATCTAGCATTAGGAACACCCTGTGGTGAGATGTGAGTTTTGCAGGGCTTGGGCAGTCTCACCCCTACAACTTTCCTAGTTACAACCCACATAGCTGCTCTCCTGGGCACATTTTGTATGCTGCCTGCAGCTTTCTTTGTGAGGCATTGCATTGCACATTTCTGGCACCTTTATCGTTTTTGTGTTCCATTTCAGCTTCACTCTCACAGCTTCACTGTGTATCATCCCACTGGTGATTGCTTACAGGAATGCTGACCCATGGCATACTGCCTATCTTCTCAATATTTCCTTTGAAATCTCAGTGTGCCTACATAATCCCATTTGTTTTACAATCTGCCTGCCTCCAAAATCAGCATCACACACAAGATGCCAAGGTTTACCCTCAGCACAGATTGAAACTGGGCCTGCTTGAATCAAAGCATCAGTGGCCTCTGAATGCCTTGCTGGCTGAACATAGGGAAATGAATCCCAATGTGGTTTAAGACACCTGGGGTACGCTGGTGTTCTTTTCTAACATGATTTACCCTGGAAAATCTTGAACAAAATTTGCATTTCTATACATTTGAGGTCATGATGCTTGGGATAACTTTGCAGATTCCTGAGGCATCTTTCCTATTGTACTAATATAAAGCAGTTGGTTTCCTCTTTAGCAACTCTACCTTGACATTTATGTCAATCAAACTTTGACATTAATCTCTTTAGAAATCAAACCTTCCTTGGCAACCTTCCTGGCTGCATCCTCACAGGTATTCCTTTTCTGCCCAAACTACAACTTTCCAAATCTTCATGCACAGCTCTTCTTTGCTGCTGATTCTCCCTGGAAATTTAGCTTAAAATCATTCAGTAGTAGCCATGCTGCAGTTGGAATGCTTTCCTGATGTCAAATACCCTTCACTAAATAAAGTAATCTGACAATTTTAGGCTTAGACTTCCACGTGAATAATTTCACTTTTTTTTTTCTTTTATGATGCCACAGGGTGACATTTTCCAGTAGAATTCCAGCTTTCATTGGAAACTTCATCAATTAAGTAGCCCAGTTTCTTCAGGTGTCTGGAGAGGGCAGTGCATCATGATAACTGCATGTGATGGAGATAATTGCTTATCTCATAAGCCAGGACAAGAGCAAAAGAAGACACCTGGGGTCCTACAATGCCCCCTCAGAGAATGCCACCATTGCCCTAAGAACTTCCCATGAGAATATGTCTCAAACAAATTACCCTGGGGAAAAAAACATTAAATATATGGACTGTTGGTGGGACACTCATCCAAACCATAGCACTCTACTTTGGGCATCTCTCTTACCATGGATTCTCTTGTGTCTTTGAGTACTCATGTGTCTGGGGAAATATGATGGAGTTGAAGAGTTGCCTACTTTCTCTTATAAATCCTCCTAGTCAATGGGTTAAGTCTCATTAATTAATACGGTCTGAATAAGGATAAAAGAATCTTATTGCTCAAAACTGGAATAGAGTAGTTTTCCATATCACCCTGTAAAAAAAAATTGAAGGTCACATTAATATAGGTTTTTACTACTTCAACTGAGTAATCTCACCATGGTTTGAAGGTGTCCCCCAATGTTCCTATGTTTACAACTTAAATTCCCATGGCCAGAGATTTAAGAAATGAGAACTTTGGTAGGTGATTAGGTCATAAGGGGTCTGCTGTCATAGATGGCTTAATGCTATCATCACAGGACTGGGTTAGTTATGTAGGCATGGTCTCCTAAATTAATGAAATTCAACCCTCTCTTGTTTGTTCTTAAATTCCCTTTTTCTTCAGACTGGTGCCTTCTGCCATTGAATGACACACTACAATGACCCTCATCAGATGCCAGCATCACAATCCTAGACATTCTAACCTTCAGAGCAATTAACTGAATAAATTCTTTTCTTTATGAAATAATTAGTCTGTGTTATTATAATAGCAGAAAATGGACTAAGACATACCGCTTGCTTTCCCTGTCTTGCTTACTCTCTTCTGTTGCATTGGTCTCAGTATTTTTTAAACGCTCTCATTGCTTCAGGCTTTTTCTTCCTTCTGTTTACTCTGTCAGTATTGATCTCTAGATCTCTACATAGCTTTCCATGAATCACTCAGCTTGCTACTCAAAAATCAGATTGTTTGTGATGCCTTGAGAACATCCTATATCACCACATTTCCTACCACACTGTATTATTATATAGTTTCAGTTTCTATCATTTCAATTATCAACCAGAGTTAGGGAAAAAAAACCTGCAAATAATTAAGCACTAAATATTTTTAGTAAATAATGATAAGATTAAAATACATATTAAATAATCTAGAATAACATCCACCAGACCAATCAGTTTTCTCTAGTGTCTGAAATTCATCTCTCTTCTTTCTGGACCATGAAACTGATTTTATATGTCAAGATGAGGGGGCACTTTTGCATTTACAGAGCACAGATTCTCCCAAGTAGTCTCTATGTCTAGATTCCTGAAAGGAAGTGATATGTGTTACAGCGAAAATTGTTGATTTTTGCCACTTTCACCTACTTCAAAAGACAACTGAATGAGAAATCTTACAGGTGCTTATCTAAAACTTATTTTTTCCCTAAAACTTATTTTGAAAGAATCATATATGAGGAGATTTTTATGCACACTGGAGTTCAAGAACCACTAGCATAATGGTTTTACTTCTGTTCCTGTCATTTATGTTTAAGTGACTTGGCCTATCCTCTTTCAACGAAAAACCTCAGATAAAATTCCAGGGCTAAATAAGTGAAATTTCTGTACTTCGGGTTCTTCAAAGCACAATGTTCAAAGAATTACTGTTGTAAATCTTGGAATATTTTAAATAAATAAATGAAAATATTTGAATAAGTTAATATCAAAACTGTTTCCTATTTATTTGTTTACTGAGTTCATCCTGATGACAGGATAGTGTTAAAATTGGAAGGATAGTGGGAAAATATTTTATTGCTTCCATTACTCTAACCAGTATAATAGTTTTTATATGAATATTGTATTTGAATTTTCTTAAATCATATTTTATTTTTATTACCAGTGATGCATAAAATTCCTCAAGATCATTAAATGCAAATAATTTTGACCCTTATTTAATTTTTTTTTTGTACTAGAGATTGAACACAGGGGAGCTCAACCACTGAGCCACATCTCCAGCCCTTTTTATTTTTTATTTTGAGATAGGGTCACCCTAAATTCCTGAGGGGCTCACTAAACTGCTGAAGTTGGCTTTGAACTTGGATCCTCCATCCTCAACCTTCTGAGATGTTGGGATTACAGGAATGTGCCACTGCAACTGAACCTTATATATTTTTTTTCCATAATTCTGCTGTTTGAAGAAAATGTAACTTGGTCATCTCAATAGTATGTTTTATTGTTATTACATTTTCAACATGTGCTTTTACATAGTTAATTATTTTAAATGTAAATTTCACTTGTCAATCAGATTTTTAAAATATCAAGGTTATAATTTTAATACCTATTAAAGAAAGTTAATTTTGTGTGAGAATCTATATGAGACAACACAAATATACATATGTGCATATGTACTAATATAAATGCATGTAAATATTAAAATATACAAGAATTTAGGCATACACATATATCTGTATATGTTCATGTGTTTTTGTGCATACTGACTTGACTTGACATATTAGTTTTTCTGTATATACATAGACAGTTCTAGGGTTGGCTCTAGAGACAGAAAAAGAAATACAAATGAGAAATGGATGCATATACATAGGGGTTACACCCAGGATTCTCATTTATGTTTCCTAAATTTTTTCTTCATTTACTTCTAAGATCAATTTTAATGAATTTTTTTTTGGGGGGGATATTGGGGATTGAACTCAGGGGCCCTTGATCACTGAGACACTTCTCTAGCCCTATTTTGTATTTTATTTAGATATAGTATCTCACTAAGTTCTTCAGTGCCTCACTTTTGCTGAGGCTGACTCTGAACTCACAATCTTCCTGCCTCAACCTCCACTGGAATTATTAGCATGTGCCATCTCCCCAGGCTTAATGAAACTTTTAATGGTGAGAAGAACATCAGTGAAATGATAGTTCAGATTTATAAGTTTAGAGGACAATAGAAATGTATTTAATATGACAAATATAAAACAGCTTACTTAGCCATGTGGTAACCAAATATGTAAAGTATTTTCTACTAATAAAAATATTAAGCTGCTTCTCTGCAAGTCTTTAATTGGACTTTACACTTCAAGATTATTATTTCTAAACCTCTGCTTCATTTGGACTTATACAAACGATTTGAAGTAAACTAAAGTTTGCATTTTTTTTTTTTTTTTTGCAGCTCTAATCACAGTTACCATGCTATGGAATCAATCTAACTACACTTCAATGGATGAATCAAGTAAATGTGTTATATCTACTCAATGGAACATCATGCAGGAAAAAAAAGAAGAAATATTCTCGTGGTTACAATATAGATGGTCCTAGGATCCATTATGTTAAACAAAATAGGTACGAAAACACAAGTGCTACAAGATCTCAATTATATATAAAATCTAAAAAAAGTTGATCTGATAGAGGTTAAGAGTAGAACAATGATTACTAGAGAGTGGGGGGGGGATTCCTGGAGATAGCACATGGAGAGAGGTGTTTGATAGATGTGATGTTAGAGTTGGATAGAAAGAATAAGTTCTATGCTCTATGATATTATAGCATGACTATTGTTAAAATGATGCATAGTATATCTTAAAATAGCTAGACTACAGGATTTTTGAATATATTCATCATAAAGAAATTATTAAAGTTTAAGTGATGGATATGCTAAATAGCTAATTACCTTGATTAGTTACTCTACTCTGTATACATGAAGCAAAATATCATGTTTTACTTCATAAATATATACAATTATTATGTCAATCAAAAATTTTAAAATGAGTAGTATATTTCCTTCATTAGCAAACTGACATATTATTGTTTATATGGCTGAGTAACTATTATAATTTTGAGAAACTTGAAATGTTTAATATGGTAATAATGATCCTTTCTACTTTAATATATATTCAAAGTGTTATTTAGAGACAGGGTCTCAAAGAGTTGCTTAGCTACTTGTTTATGCTGAGGCTGGCTTTGAACTACCAGTCCTCCTGTCTCAGCCTCCCAGGCCACAGGGATTATAGGCCTGCACCACTGTGCCTGGCTGTGATCATATATTTTTTAATCCAATCCTTATGATAAAATTTATAAATAGATTTATATTAAACATTACTATCCTCCATTTCATACTATGCTGCAAAAACTCAAGACAGGATATTGAAAATTAGATTATATATTGGGCATACTGACTATGCAAGAAGATTTCACCATATTTACAATGTTCAAATTAGTACAAAATGTAAGTAATTTTAAATATATATTATATGATTTATTGATTTTTCCATTTTTAAATTTTTTTTCCAAAAAAATGGATAATAAAAACATTTTTTCATGAATTGATTGAAATAATAAAGTCAAAGGAAATAAGAAGAAATGATATAGCCATTACATGATGATAGAAAAATCTACAAAATTCACTGTGACTCTTTGGCGACCCTCATTTGTATTAGGGAATGGCAACATCAACAAATTGAAGAAATTCTTTTAATGTAACTGTTGAGTATGTTTGTGCATCTTTAAAAACATGGTTCAAAATTAGGCTTCAAATGTAGATTTAAAAAGTCCAAAATAAAATTACTATTTCATCTAAAGCATTTTTTAATTATTGTGATATAAATTTTAAGTCACAGATTATTAAAAATTACATATACCTACCTTATCCATATTTTAGTTTTCACTGGAGTATTGACAAATGACTTATGAACATTATTTTGCATCATATTAACCAAGGTTAGACCCTTTTATTTTTTACACTAAATAGAAAATCTTAAACCATCTGTTTCAATTATTTTATTTTCTTGGGGTTTTATTGGTACATTATATTATATACAACAGTAGAATTCTTTTTAATATAGAAATTCATAAAAAAGATATTTATCTTATTCTCAATTCCCAGTATTTCCCTTTCTGTTTCTACCTCCTTCCCTCCAAAACTCCTCTTCTACTCCACTAATATTTATTCTATCTGTTTATTGTTTTCAAATTGCTTCAGTCAATTTATTCATAAAAGCAGAACTGGAAAAGTACTGTTAAGATTAGATCTTAAATTTTAAGATTCCATGAACTTAAACTTACTAAGTTGACTATAAGGGACTAGAACTACTAGTTTGTTCAGCTTCTAAATAGTGTCACGCTGCTTTTTAAGAAAGAAGGCATCACATAGGTTTTAAATTTGTCATTATTTATAATGAATTTCAACCTGAGCACTTATATAACATTTGTATCTTTCAAATATTAATATTTTACTATTTTTAAAAATCATCTGACCTATTTATACCTATTTATATGATGAAATATGATTATTTGATGTGTGTATATAATGTGTACTGATCAAATCAGCTTATTGGCATTTCAGTTTCCTCAAATATATATTATTTCAGTGTGTTGGGAACATTTGAACTCATAGTTTTTAGTTATTTTGAAATAAAAATTATCATAGACTTTCATTACCCTACTGTGTTTATAGAACACTAGAGCTAATGCCTTTTGTCTTGCTATATTTTAGTACTCATTATCTTTTGGTACCCATTATCTAACCTATTCTCATTTCCCCACCCTCCTGTTCTCCCCAGTTTCTGATATCATGATTTTTTTTCTGCTTCTATGATATGTACATTTCTTTCTGTTTTTGCCTTCCCAAATAAAATGAGAAGTGTGGTTTTGTCCTTCTGTCCCTGGCTTATCTCTTAACAGAGTGTCCTCCAGATGTATCTATTTTGCTACAAATGGTAGTATTTCAATCTTTTTTTTTTCATGGATGAATGATATGCCATTGTGTATACACAGCATAATTTTTATCCATTTACTTGCCATTGGACACCTTAGCTAATTCATGTTTTAGTTACTATGAATAGTGTTGCAATAAACCTGGAAGTAAAGGTATTTCTTTTATATGATGATATAATTTCTTCTCTGCTTGTACCCAACTACAAGGAGATTGGTGGATCATATATTTATTTGTTCAATTTTGTGAAGAAATTCAATACTTTTACTACAATGACAATAATAATTTATGTTTCTACCCACAGTGCATGAGAATTCTCCTTTCTCGGTATCCTCAACAGTGTTTGTTATTTTTTGTCCTGTGTAAATAAATGTTCTACCTGGAGTGAGATGACACCTAATTATGATCTTGGTTTGCATCTTTTTATGAGTAATGGTATTAAACTTTTTTGTCATGTATTTGTTGTACATCATATATGTTCATTTAAGAAATGTCCACTCAGATAATTTGTTCATATTATATGGGTATTTGGGGATTTTTGAATTCCCTACATATTCGAGTTATTAATCCCTTGTCAAAAAGATTGTTTACACATATTTGCTTCCTTTCTGAAGCTTATCCATTCACTCTCTTTACTGTTTCCTTTACTATGCAAAGCCATCTTAGCAAAATATAATCCTGTCTGTATATTTTTGTTTCTTTACTTTGGTTTTAGAGTTTTATCGAAAAATTTACTTACTTGAAGTGTTCTCCAATATTTTCTTCCAACAGATTTTATATTTCTAGGTATTACATTTAGTTTTTCAATCTATTTGGGTTGCTTTTGTATATGGCAAGAGGTAGGGATCTAATTTTATTCTTCTGTAAAAAAATATATATATGAAGTTTTCCCGGTGCTATTTTTAAAGAAATAGTTCTATCTCCAGTGTATGTGATAAGTAGATACCAATGGATATAGAAACTCAGTTTGCTGTAAGCATGTGGTCTAATTTCTGTGTATCCTCTTCCATTTCCCTACATGCATGTTTCTGTTACCCTGACTATATACTATGTTCTGAAGCCAAGTGTTGTGATGCCTCTAGCTTAATTCATTTTGCTCAGAATTGCTTTGGCTGTTTTGGATCTTATGTTGTTCTAAACAAAATTTAGAGGTTTTTTCCTATTTATGCAAAGGATATTATTAGCAACTTGATGGAGACTACACTGAATATGCAGGCCCTTTGACCATATGAATTTTTCCAGTTCATGAACATGTTTTTTTGTTTTTTATTTTCTTTTCCTTGTGTGTCTCCTATTCAATTATTTTTATCACTATTATGTAATTTTTATTGTAGAAGTTTTCTTCCTTGGTTAAATTATTCCTAGTTACTACATTTTTATGAAATAGCTTTCTTTATTTTTCAGCAATGTCATTATTAATGCTACTCTTTTCTGTTTGTGGATTTTGTAATCTGAAACTACTGAATTAATTTATCAGTTCTAAGAATATTTTGAACAAGTGAATAGGTTTTTCTACACATAAAATGATGATATTTTCAAACAGGTATAATTTGACTTCTTTATTGAGTTGGATGCCTTTTATCTACTTCTCTTGCCTTATTGCTCTGGTGAAGACTTCTAAAGCTTGAATGATAGTGGTGATTTGTCTTGTTCCAGATCTTAAACAAAATGCTTTCAGTTTTCCCATTCACTATGCAGTTGGTTGTGGGTGCTTCATATGTAACCTTTATTGTGTCCATGTACATAATTAATTTTGAGAGGTTTTTCTTTTTTTAAATAAAGCAGTACTGAATTTATTCAATGATGTTTTTGCATTTATTGAGATTGTCAGGTGATTCTTTTCCTTAACTCTCTTTATATGATGTATTATGCTTATTGATTTGCATATGTTGAACCATCCTTACATTCCTGAGATATGAACTACTTGAACATTGTTTATAATCCTTCTGAGGTGCTGTTGGACTTTGTTTTAATGTTTTATTGGGAAATTCTGCTTTAGAGTTTAACAAGGATATTGGTATGTGGCTTTTTTCTTTTTGTTCTTGTTTTCTTTTTCTGTTTTGGTGTCAGGGTAACAACAGTATTTTAGAATGAATTTGGCATAGCTTCCTCCATTTCAGTTTTTTGGAATAGTTGAAGAAGAATTGATATTCACTATTTAAAAAAAAATATTTGCAGATTTCTGCAGTGAAGCTATGAAATCCTGGGCTTTTCTTTGAGGAGAGACTTTTATTTATTGCTTCAATTTTCTTATTTATTATGAATATGCTTTTAAAAATATTTTTAGTTGTAGATGGAAACAATGCCTTTATTTTATTCATTTTTATTTTTATGTGGTTCTGATAATCAAACCCAGTGCCTCACATGTACTAGGCAAGCACTCTTCCACTTAGCTACAACCCCAGCCTCTGTTCATGTTTTCTATTTCTCTTTGAATGATGGTAGGCTGAATATTCCCTGGTATTTTTTCCATATCCGTAGGTTTTCAAATTTGTTTATAGTTATTAGTTCTTAGTCATGCCTTATGATCCTTTGTATTCCTTTTATATCCCATATAATGTTTCATTTTTTTCACCTTTAGTTTTACCTGTTTAAATTTTCTTTTTTTCTTAGTTAATCCAGCAATGTTTTTGACAATTTTATTTTTAAAAACTAAGCTTTTATTTTGTTGATGTTTTTGACTCAATTTTGTATTACATTTGTGATATTTATTATTTGTTTTCTTGCACTTATTTTGGATTTGTGTTGTTCTTGCTTTCTTAGGTCCCAGAGGTATAGCATTGAGTTGTTTTTTTTTAAATCTGTCTGCTTTCTTGACATAGGCATTTATTTGTATAACTTTCTTCTTAATACTGATTTCCTGTTTCCCCACAGATCCATTATTCATCTTGTTATTTGTTTCTTGATTTATTACATTGAATATATGATCTGAGTTTTTAAAAATTCATCGAGCCTTGTTTTCTGACCTAACATATATTCTATCTTAGAGACTGTTCCATGTGCTAAACAGAACTATGTGTGTTTCAAGGCTCCTGTGTGAATTGTTCTGTAAGTATCCACTTACCTTTGTTTAATGTATAACACAGATTAACTCCAATATTTCCTTTGTTGATTTTTTTTTTTGTCTGAATTACATGTCCACTGTGGAAGTCTCAAGATTTTATATAATCTTTGTTCCTTTTGACTGCTTCGATTGTTTATCTTTCTGATTTGGCAGGTTTTGTTTTTGTTGTTGTTGTTGTTTCTTTTTGTTTTTACTTTTTTTGTAATGATAAGTTTTGATGCTCCTCTCTTTTTTATTTGTGAATCTGTTTAATCAGTGATTTTTATTCTTTTACATTTTCTTGATGATAGTAATTATTGTCCCTTGATTCTACATGTAGAACATCATTCAGTATTTTTTATAGGGATAGTGCAGAGATGATGAATTCTCTCATTCTTTGCTTTTTCTGGGGAAAAAACTTTTTTCTTTTTTTCTAATATTTATTTTTTAGGTGTAGATGGACACAATACAATGTCTTTATTTTTAGCCAAGCACTATACTGCTGAGCCACAATCCCAGCCCGAAAAACCATTTTTCTTTTAATTTATAAAAAGAAACTTGCTAGGTATCTTTAGCTGGCAGAATCTTTTTGTTCTTTTTGTTGTTACTATAATTTTCTTTTGTTCACTTGTTTTTTTTTTTTGTTTTCTGTTTTTTTCTCAGAACTTTAAATATATCATCCCATTGTCTTCTGGCATATAAGGTTTCTCCTCAGAAATTCACTTTGGTTCCAATGGGTATTTACTTTTATGTGAGTTGGATTTTTCTCTTGCTGCTTTAGAATTCTTTTTGTTTAGTTTGCAGCAGTTTGACTACAATGCGCCTTAGAGATATTCTTTTTCATTCAGGATGTTTGGAAGACTTTTAATTTCCTGGATCTGAATGTCCTTATCTTTTTCAACCTTGGGAATTTTTCAGCTATTTTGTTAAATAAGTTTTCAATCTTTCCCTTCTCTTCTTTCTTCTTGCTGGAATACCCATAATGCCAGTATTTGTTCACTTAATTTTGTTCTATAAGTTTCATATATTTTCTTCATTCTTTTAATTACTTTATTTATTGCAATATCTGGACTATTTCAAAAGACCTATATTCAAGCTCAGAAATTCTATTGTTTTATATACGCTGATGTTTAAACTCTTAATTACATATTTTTTTTCCATTTTACTGATACGATTCAATTCTTCAACTCCAAGATTTGTTTCATTCTTTTCTATTATAATATATTTGTTAAAATTTTCACTCAGAGTATTGCTTTCCTCATTTCATTGTAGTACCTATCCATATTATTCATATCTCAATGTGTTTCCTTAGAATGATTATTTTGAATAAATTTTAATTTATTATGTAGATTTCGTTTTGGGGTCTGATTGTGGAAAATTACTGTGTTCATATAGGCTGCCTGCTTCCTTGCTTTTACATGTTTCTGGAATTTCTACACTAATATCTGTACATCTAGGTATAAGGTATTTCTTCCAATTTTATGGACTAAATTTTTGTAGAGAAAGTTTTTTATTTTTGTTTTTCCTTTAGATCATTTATAGGGTGTTGATTGGCTAGGTACACTTGCATTTGTTCTAAGGCATAGAATTGTGGCCTCCACATTAATCCTTCTAATCAATTTCATCATGATTATGACTTATTCAATAGTCTCAAGGGCAGGTATTTGTGGAGCTGGTTATGAAGTTTTGTAGTAAATGTGGGACAGTATGGGTGGGTAACCAAAGGTCTTAAGGGGTGATTACTAATGTCCACATCAGTATTCATTATGCTAGATGTGTGGGATACAGAGAGGTGTCCTAAGTCCTACAGAGGAGAGTGCCAATAGCTGCACAGCTGGGGTATAAGGAGTGTGGGCCACAGAAGGAAAAACACTTATACCTCACAGAGGAGAATTTCAATGACCGTGGGACCCCTCATAGTGGCAGCTGTGGTACTGGGAATGGACCATGGTGGATGTTCTCTAGTCCTCACCAGGTTGAGAGCTGATGAAGGTACAAGCAAACATAGTTCTGAGTTTTGGAGAATAAGGGAACAGGTTCTTAAGTTTTGAGTGGTAATCATGTCAGTTCCCTGCTTCCCATGTGTTAAACCCCTGGTGTACTGCCCTGCCAATTTTCTGGTGTGCAGGGCTCTTGGGTGCTGTAACTATAGTTTCAAAGATGGTCTTGTTGTATTTTGAGTTTGAAGACTTTGGGATCAGTTTGATGAATGTTTGTGGCACCACAGATATAGGGAGTTGAACTGGTTACAGATCATAAGGCAGGATAGAATCTAGGGTGGCTTCATTCTCAAGATAGTGCTTGTATTCTAGTGGTTGTAGGAGTGGTATAATGTGAGTTTTTTGTCTGGAGAAAATTTATCAAGGGAACCAAAGAAGCTCCCCAAACTGGATCCAAAGTCTATGAATAGTGTGGACTTGTCCATTGTTAAGAAAAATAATGCACACTGCTTATGGGGAGGATGCTGTGGGCCTCTCACTTACCTTTTCCACATGATGGAGAGCCTCATCAGCTGGGCAGCCAGTGTTGAAATTCCTGTCTTCATGCTCATATCCCAAATCTCCATGCAATATAGGGTTGTTCTTATCCCTTGCTGAGCTACAGCGTTCTCTTTCAGTTGTTCTGCTTAAAATCCACTAACTTATTTGTTACCCTGGTTCTTCTTCATGTAGAAGAAAGTTATAGGGCAGATCATTTCAGCCATTTTGGATTCCTCTATTTTTCTTTCTTTTTAATTTTATTCACCATTCAGATTAGCTCACAAAAGAATAATGGCAATTTAAATGGTATTTTGTAGTTAATACTATGAAGCTAACACTAACTTTAATATTTAAAAGTATAAATTACAGCTAATCATAACTGAATTGTGATGTTTTAAAAACCACAATCTCTAAAAGGATGCTTCCTATGGCAAAAGAGGGAAGTTATGATGAACACAGTAACTCCTTTGAAGTTATGCTTATGTGTGTGTATATTTATGTGATGTGTGTTTCTCCTATTGGTTCTGATTCTCTGGATAAGGTAATATAGCCATGAAGCATTAAGGGGTGAACAAATGTTCAATAAAAGCACAAGTCTTTCTATCATGCATACGTGGAGGATCCTGACTTTGACAGATGCTACTGTGCGATGTAAGGCAAGATGCATCACCTTTGAACCTCTTTTCTTCACCTGGAAAATAGAGATAATATGTATTACCTCATTGAGTATTCTTGATGGGATTGAATACAACATTTTATAAGTTGTAAAAATTTAAAAAATATGTAAAGCTTACTGTCAAATGTTAAAAGCTCAGTGGCTGCTATTGTTGAGCTTTAAAATCTTCTTTTTATAAAGAAATTCTCTTTTGAAAACTTTATTTCTCAATCTCATTACTCCAACCATTTTTAGAAATTTCCTGGCTCAGTTTACAGATAAATAATGTTCAAGTGAATTTGTGAAGAGTTATGTGACATTTGAATCTGCTGAAAAAATATTCTGTATTATAAATTATATATTTGACCTACTTTCTTAATATAGCAAACAATTTAGTCTGATAATAAATAATAAATGCAATTCTGATGTGCAGACCTGGGTTTAAGTGGTACATTTTTTACTGAAACTTTTCATTGACATCAGTAGTCAAAAATATTGATTCAATTATAAATAAATGGCCAGTATGTACAAGTTTCTACTCTATTTATCTAATCACTGTCTCTACTTTGTCTTGTTGAGATTTAAAAACATTGAATAATATCATTATCTTTAGCTCAAAATTGAAATATATTTTGTGATGCTTTTAAAAGGTGCAGAGCATTTAATCAAAATATGAAAGTTGGGAATAGTAGGGGAAAGAATAGGACAACTATGCACAGAGCATTTACTTATATAAAGAGTAGATATGATAAGCAAAGATATTTCTTTGTGGTAGTCGATGTTATAAAAAAAATGATAAGCTCCATCCCCAGAGAGAAAACTGTCAAAAAGACACTTGACTTTTAAGAAAAAAAATTATAAAAAAGGGACTTTTAATGTGTAACTGCATCCTCCCCGGGAATAGGACTTCCCACTTTTCTCTCACAATGAGAACATTTCCATTTCTTGAATGCTTGCTTTGAATTATTGCCATAAAGTTGCTCTTGATTATAAAAATACCAATAACAATCCCCATAAATAGTTTTCACTTTTACTCAAAGACAGTTTGTGCTCAGGAAAATAAACAATTAATATTAAAATATTTTATGTCATGAAAGCATTTGCATGTCAATTTTCCTTTTTGAATACAGACATATGTTATCAAATACTAAATAAAACACATATTACTCACTTATATGTATAATTAAATGAATGAGTTATTAAGTTGATAAAAGTTCCATAATAGTGATTTTTTCCTGAGAAAACATGAAATAATTCTTAAATTTATTAATTTATATTTGAAATATAAACCTTATTTACTTGTTAATGGTTAAATCCTAGGAATTTTCACCTAGAGATACTTATTTTACTTACTTGAAAGATTCTCTGAGCTTTGGAAATAATAGCACATCAAAGATGACTTTCTGAGAGGTAAATGAAAGTGAGATATTTGCAATTTAATTTTAATGTATTTCTTTAATTTAACTTATGAATAAAGCCATAAACAACTAGATGAGACCCTATGTCTAAATAAAATATTAAAAAGGATGTAGCTCAGTGATTAAGTATTCCTGAGTTCAATCTCTGGTACCAAAAAAGAGAAAAAGGTGTATCCTGGAAATGTAAACAGTATTTTGAAAGTCTCATGCTTTAAGTATATTTATCACTCATGATGTAAGACTAATGTTTTGATTGATATTAAGTAACAAACTAATTAATTGAGCACAGAAATTTCTCATACATTTTTAAACTGATTGGATTATAGACTTCCTACTTTATTGTTGTAGAAAACATGATTGGCAAAATTCTTCCTTAAAGAAGAGAAACATCTAGTTTGAGTTGATTTTTTTGTACAAGGTGAGACATGCAGGTTTAATTTCATTTTGTTGCATATGGATTTCCAGTTTTGCCCACATCATTTGAACAGTTAACTTAGATTAGGTAGAGGGTAGTGAAGGGAGGGGCGAGGAGGGGATATGCAGATAGGAAGGATTGTAGAATGAAACAGAAATTATTACTTTATGTATATATATGATTGCATGACCGATGTGATTCAACAATATGTACAATCAGAAAAATGAGAACGATACCCCATCTATGTATGATATATCAAAGATTATAAGTACTTTCTACTGTCATGTATAACTAATTAAAATGAATAATTTTGTTATTTTAAAGAAGGGAAATTTCTTGAACTATATGACCCTCAGAACCCACAGTTATATGACAGGATTTGAGAGAAGAAATAATTCTATAATCCTGATCAACAAATATGGCCAAATAAACTAATAATATCATGAAAAAACAGAAGAGTTAAAATAAAAGTGTCCAAACATGTGCTTAGTTATAATAGTGCCTTATCATAAAATGATAGTTAAGTATGTATAACATTTATGTTAAAAGTGCTTTATGATAGAACTGTTCTTTGTTCCATAAAATAGGCCTTTAATCAAATGATACCTCTAGAAATATATCTTAGATGCCTAGGTGCCAGGTTTGGGTTTAGCATCTTTGTCTATAAAGTAAGCAAAATGAAAATGTACTTTCACAAATACAGAAGAGAAATTCTTAAAAACAATAAAGCAGAAAATTATTTATTTTAATAAACACGGTGTTATTTCACTACTGATATCATTACAATTTCCATAATTGTACTTATCAAAAAAGGACAAAAATTCATTGCACAAAATAGATGCACAGATTTATATGTAAGTAAAAGCACAGTATTCTTTCAAGTTATCCTTACTGAATGAATAAAATACAAATGAATGATAAATGTCATTATTAAATAAAACTTAAAAGATTTTAAAATTGAGTTGTAGAATTGTAAAAGTTTGATTTAATATTAGATTTAATATTACTGTTAAATATAATCCATTGTTGGTTATTCTGCTGCTTGTCAGGCTGTACCAATCTGAAATTCATTTGAAATAAATTTGAAAATCCTAGGTTACTGGTCACAAATATTGGCTCCCAGAACAGATAAATCTCTGAAAGGATTTTATTTCATGTGCTATTTTCCTTTACTTTCAGTGGTTGTATTAAGTAACATTTAGTCAAAATATTATTAAATTATGGATATAATAATTTATTTAGTCAATATATTTGATTTTAAACTGTTTATACATATATCAGTCCTGTAAATACCTGAAAAATAAGTTTCCTTTTACTTTAGAACTTATGTAAATGAAGAAGCTTACAATAGCATATCTTAGAATTATGAGGATATGTTGTCTCTGTCAATATCTTGATGATATATTTTTATAAATTTTTAAAATAAATTTTCTTATAACTTTTTATTTTCTGATGTAAAAAAACTAATATCCCAAAGTTTCATTAAGAGATATACTCACATATGTTTTAATGTAATGAAAACTCACCCGTGATTATTCATTACAATGTTATTAGTAATAGCTGAAGATATGACTAGGAGCATGATTACATAATCTAAAAATAATCATAGCAAAATAGTAGCAATGTTTAAATCTTCACAATATTATGAATTTATAGACATGCATAATTTTTTCAAATTTTCTAATTTTGATATTTATTTTATTTACTTTGAAAATAAAGAAAATGTCAGCTTTTGAAAATTTCTGCCTTGACATTTCTCTGTAAATGTATAAATTCCCACTGTACTTTAAGAAAAATCGCAATTGTAACTCTTAGAAAGAAGATGGTGGTTTAACACAAAAACAATCAGTCAGTGAAGCCATATGCAATTAAATGGCCTTGTCCCCCCCCCCCATCACCGGCACACAGCAAAATGTCATCAAATAAATACTCTATTATATGTGTTTAAGCAAAATAAATGAATAAATATACCAATAAACAAATTGAAAATTTTACAGTTCATTTTATATAGTGATGCATTTTTCAATTTCTTCAAATAAAACAACACTTTAGTGTTTTTGAATATTAAATATCTTTAGTTACCTATATTTTCAGGGAAAAAAAGTGTTTCCTCTTCATTGAGTAAAAACTATGTCAGTAAATTGAAATATCTCTAAAATATAGACACAGTACAAATTGCAGCAATATCATGCTGTTCTTGGTAAGTTTACATTATTTCCTTCCTGTACTATTACTATATGGAAGAAAAGGTGCTTACTCTCTTTCACTTATCTTTCACATTGACAAATTTGAAACTACCTGCAAAAGTTTTATTAGCTTCTTCAGTGATGCTGTACTTTGTAACTCAGTAACTATTGAGTATATGATTGAAAATGTTGTTATTTTAATTTTAGAAGATTTTTCCTCTTTGTATAATTCGTTTTTGTTTGATTTTTTCCCTTTGTTTTTCTTTATTTGAGACAGGGTCTTGCTATGTAGCCCAGGATGACCTTAAACTTGCAATCATACTGCTTCATCCTCCAGAGTAGCTGGAGTGGCAGATGCATGGACTATAACCAGCTCTATGTAATTCTTTTGGAGTCAGAACATCACTAAACTTTTTATTGTTTATATATTAGTTGTTGGTTTTGAAAGATATTGCAGTTATGGTGTAAAAAGAATTCAGAGATGAATTTTTACTTTCTTCTGTGTTAAATAAAGTTACTTACTTATAATTATGTGTGAAAAGAGTGGA
Source organism: Marmota marmota marmota (assembly GCF_001458135.2). Taxonomy (NCBI): domain Eukaryota; kingdom Metazoa; phylum Chordata; class Mammalia; order Rodentia; family Sciuridae; genus Marmota; species Marmota marmota. The sequence goes on along the minus strand of NW_026000075.1, from coordinate 18,031,433 downwards.
GCGAGCTTCCTTAGAAAATGATGTAGTTCTAAATTAAATTTTGTAATTTTGAGTAAATTTTTATAATGAATAACATTTAGGTATCATCTTAAAAGATGAGGATATATTTAGGGATACATGTTTTTAAAATTCATTTAGAATATATGTGAAAGAAAAAAACAAAGAAGTCTCCTGTGCTTAAATAATATTTTTGTTAATGATTATGTGTTTCCTTTTCTGTAAAAGATTTGTACCCTCTCTTTTTTTGCCATAAATTTTCTATGCTTTCCCACAACATTAAGAGGCTTGATCTTTGACCTTTTCTGAACGTGCCTTTTGCCAGATCTAAGATGAAGTTTTATGATAATTGCATGTGTAAGCTCAGGCACTTATGCTTCTGCCACCTGTCACTAAAATGGCATGTCTTACAAGGGAGGGTTTTCTCAGTTCTTGCTCTCAGAAAAAAAAAAAAAAAAGATAAAGTCTGAAGTAGAGTCACAGTCTACTTCAGTCTTTCTGAGACACAAACAATAAATAATGTTTACTATTTAGACCCATTGAGATTTTAAGAGTCATTTTTTTGCACAGATTAACTTGGTAAAAGCTGAATAAATATTAACAACATACAGAGGACTCTATTACCATCTCTACAGTATTTTTCTGCCATTGTTTTGTGTTATTATGTCTTTTAGGAAATATTTCCTTCTCCAGTGTATATTGCTGCATCTTCCAGAGACCATAGATAACTAACACAGCCTTTAAGGTCTCATGTAATCACATTATTTCAACAGCATTTTCTCATTTCCCACTAAGTATGGACCATTTACTGATTTTAGTCCCATTGGGACTTATTATTTGCTGTAAGTTTCTTCATGTTACTTAGTACTGGAGTCTCCTCAAGTGTCTTGAACAACATAGCCTCCATCCTATAGGCTAAATGTTCTGTAAATGTCCCACTGTACTCAAAGCTGTGTCAATCTCTTTGCAAAATTGGAGACACCACAATACTATTAACTTTCAGAAATTAGTTGTGCTGCTTCAGTTATTACTTTATCAATTCTACTCTGTTCCAGAGGAATGATAACATGTCTGAATAGTAAAACATCATTCTATGCTAGAATTTCTGCAAACAATGGAAGTTTGGGACCATGGAATTGATTTAAATCTGTCATCTTTTGTAGCATATACTTGCTAAACATTGAGAAATTAACATTTTAATACTTTATTTATAAACAAACTTATGCATAGAAAAATATTTCTATTAAAATTATGAAATAAGCACACTTTTATTCCTCACCAATAATACTTCATTTTTAAAGAGTAAATATTTACAGAGATTAATACTTCCTCTAAATTGATTTTGTCCTTCCTTACAGACATATAGGAGTTCTAAGAGAAGTCACAAGTTATATTAAAATTAAGATATTAATTATAATCAGATATGTGTTTGTAATGCAAACCATAGTAATGTCTAATCCCAGTATAAAATCATTTATAGTTCATAGGGAACCACAATTTCTTCTCAATTGTATGAGATTATATGAGAATTCTAATATGCATACCCAAATCGGTGAAATGCATAATCAAAGTCTGATATATTGGTTCTAATATATTAAATTGTTTTACAATTTTGTTGAAGTTTTTGTTATAAAAATGTTATGAAAAAAGGGAAATCTAAAATAAAATCCATTCATGTTATGATATATTAATAGGAATAGTTTTGTTCTACAGTAAAGGCTAAAAGAAAAGGAAGAAGAGAAAAAGAAAAAAACATAGATTTTAGAACATAAGTCTTTTATTCATGTATAATAAATTGATGACATTTGTTTTGTCTTGAAGTTATTAAGAATAATCTTATAGCCATATATACTTTTATTATTGAGGAAGAAGACTTAAGAATAGCTAAATAGACTAAAAATATTTGAAGAGTTATATTTGTGTGACCTAGATAAGTTCAAAAAATGAATTCAAAAATATCTTATGATTTAAAGAAAAAATGTTTTAAACATTTGGTTAGGAATAAAGATTAATGACATTGTCCTGTATATTATGTCTGGTTTGTTAATGTGTTAATAATTTTGGTCCAAAATATATTGTGTAAAAGCCTTTTAAAGTAAATGTAGTATGTGGAATTTAGTTGTATGATACTTATTATCCTTAAAATTTATGAGTTTATAAAATATTATTTCATGGCTTCTTCCAATAATATTCAGTCCCTAATATTTACTTTTTTGAGAATAAGCATAACTTATTTGTAAGATAGTTTACAAGTGATTCTAATTACATTTTGGATGAGAACAATGTACTCTAGGTCTTTGCTTTAATTAGGATATGTAAAAATTGTAGTGAGTTTGGAATATGTTCTGGTTTTCCATTAATTTTAATTCTTTGTATATCAAATATTTGATGCTTAGTCTCTATAATCTATTAAAACCACACAGTAATACTTATATACAACAATTGTGTCAATTAAATTTTTATAGTTGTTTACACTCTAATAATATGAATACAAGGTATGAGAATGAAAAATATGAATGATTTTTATTTCTCAACAGAAATTAAAAATTTTCTAGAAAAATAGAATAGAGGAGAATAACCAGCAGTAAATTTTCTATTCTAAGCCTACTCTTATTTTAATCAGTGTCTTTAGTTTTCTTATGTAAGAGATGAAAGGAAGTGACATAGTCACAGCTTACATGATTCAATGCATTTTACAGTCTGTGACATGACAACATCATTAGATGAATAGGCTTTATTAAGATAAATAAATTTAGATTATATCTTTCCCAATTACTTGTTATTGGACCTTGGATGAGTTGCTTAATGTTTATAAACCTTAGTCCTCATTACTAAGATACTGACAATTGTATCTAACCCAAATACTGAGATGATTAATTCAAAATATTATGTAGAAGAGATTAGTACTGCAAGCAGTAGTAAATAACTGTTTTATTTTAATCTTTATTGTTACTATTAGAAAAGTGACAGGTGAACCAAAAAGTTTTGGATTCAGAAATATTACCTTCCTAAATATTCAAGCAGAGTTGAGGGAAACATCAAGCAAGAACATTTGGCTACAAAGTATTAAACACTTCATGGTTCATCTACTTCTTCCACTTCTTTGGTGATTTCAAATGTAATGTCACCAGAGAAATGACTTACTCCCAGAACAGATCCCCAAAGAGTGGGGAGTAAGTTTGCTAATAAACAAACTTAATAAAATGAACTAAGGCAATTATTGTTCATGATATGTTTTAAATTTAAAAAATGTTTTCAATTATGCATAACTGTAATATTTTAATATTAAAATTCATGATTATAAATGAATATTTCATCATACAGTTGAATGATATATGTTTAAAAATTATACATTGAAATGCCATTTAATTTGCACTATTGTGAGGATAATTAGAAAACCTATTTTAGCACATTAACCTATTAAAATAACCATAGTCACACATATTCACACATTACTATACTTTTTCTAAGACCACTTCTTTTTGAAAATTCCTATTGGCACCTTTTAAAGTAATTTTTATAGTTTTGTAAATTAATTGAAACTTTATCAACTTTCTGATCTCTAACTCAAATCCTAAAGGCTACTATTTGTTATGTACTTAACTAGTGCTGGTGTTATTCCATCATTACTGAACTATGTTATTCAATCATATAAAACATTGTGATACAATATTACTATTCTCATTTTACACATAAGAAAACCAATTGAATAGTTGTTATTATAATGTTTCTATGTTAGAAATGTTGAAGTAGTAACCCCTTGAGTAATCATTGAAGTCAATGTCAATTCAGTGTATTTTAAATCCTAAAATGTGAATGCTTTCTTTGGTTCATGGCTTCCTGTTCTGATGTCTCTTCTAATATCTTATAAATATGACTGGAATCATAACAATTTTTTAGTGATAGAGAAGGTTCTAAGATATCAAGTCCATAGTTACACAGACTTTGAAACTTGAAACACTATAAGCATCTTTACAAAGTAACAATAATAATAATTATTATAATGTTAGTTAAAATATGACAGTCCTCATTTCTCTCCTCTATTATCCCACACATCCTCATTTGTCTTCACATATACCTAAAGTAATAGCAATTATTAGAACCTCTTCCACATAAAGTGCCACAACTAAGTAATTTTCACTTGTGTGAGGGAACAAGTATTAACTAGGAACACAGTTAATATGAGAAAGTTGACATGTTTTGGAATAGAATGTCTTCCCAGTCTTGAATGTTTGACTGAATTTTAACTTGTATTTAAAATAATGAGAGAGAAAAGTTTAGAAGCTACTTCTCATGAAATTATATGATTTGACATTCAGTGAGTAAATGTATTTCAGAGAATGGAGGGACGTTTCAATGTTGATCTGAGACTCATCTTTCAATATTTGAGAAAAAGGCACTATATATTTATACTTGAAAAATCCCTAAAGCTGTTATATTTATTGACCATGACAAGGCAGTTGAATAGGTTATGAAGAGACCAAGAAAAACACTAAGGGAAAGGATGTGATTTAATGAGGAATAACTAAAGGGGAGGTCCAGCAATGAAGAGCTAGACAGGTATATCACTGCTCTATGTAGTGCCTCTGGTACCTTATTGGAAGATACTGTCTCATTCCCTTCACAATGCTTTATTCAAGAGTGGCAAACGGGATGAACACATCCATCTCCATCGTGTTGAGTTCCCAGCAGTTATCACATAGAGGGTCATTTTGTAGGTAAGTTTACAGAAACAGTGTCATTAATCTTGCTTTATCCCATTGTATGACCTATGCCCCCAAGGAACTTGGCGTGCATGCAAGAAAGCACTCTCTACAGATAATACCAACTTGTCCTAATTCCTATCACACATGAGGAAGTCAGTGTCCTTCAAGATAAAATGTATTGGAAATTTCATCCCAGACCCACTTTAATTGTTTTTTATTTGGCTAGGTTTTTTGAAATAGAAAGTAACATTCAGGAACATCATGTTCTATCACCAGTTTTCTTTAAGGATGACATAATCCACAGTCCCATATGCCTGAATACCCTCACAGTCATATTGTACCCTCACAGTCATCTTTTTTAATGTCCCTTGGGTGGCAGCAGATGTGCATTGTAGCCAAATCCCACAACAGCAATACAAAAATCAACAGAGTGTGATAATCCATGCTATTAGAGCAAGTCAACCAAATATAACATGTCTGCAGATAGTGGAAAGAGATTATAACCAAGAAGAAAAAGGAAAAGCCCAAAGTTTACCTGTAGAAGCATTATGGGTCTATAACTTATTCAAGACAAAAAGTACATTATGATAATCATCAAGGAGATGTATACAAAATTTTGTTTCTGGGAAGCCACTGGTACCTACCTATGCTGCAGCTGGCATATCTAATGCCATTTTTGATGTATTATTTTGCTGCCTAATTTAAGGCAGCATGAGGGTGTTTAGCTAAAGCACCTAACTTGAAACCCTAATGTCAATGCTTACTACTTGAGAAGAAAGTAAGGCTAGTGGATAAAGCCACCAAGCATCCCAAGTTACTTTTATTAAGTCCCATTTTGTAGGGTTCATAGACAAAGTGGTAAGTATGCAGGCTTGTATGTGAGGTCATTTCCAAGTGTATCAGCTAATTTATTGCAATATGCCTCTGGCCACACCCAACGAAAAAGTCATATTTCTGCACGTGGTACTTGATTGTGTTAACCTAAGTAGTCAATTTCTTTGAGTGTAATGGTTAGATTATATTGATTGACAGTAGTTCAAACCATATTTACAGAGGGAAATGAACAGTTTATGTCATTGTTTATTTTAATACAGAGAGGAATTTTCTTCTTTATTTTTACCCATATTGTGTTGAGCAACCCTAAGCTATCAAACACAGCATATCTCATACAAGGCTTAGCCACATTCATTTGCTGCCTTTAAAATAAGGTATATTTAGGTTCAAATAGGGCAGTTGGTCACCTGTACTTTATGAGTGTTACTTTACTATAGGATTTGCCTCCATTGCACCACGGAGGTTACTTGTGTGTGCCACAAGAGAACAGTGGAAAAGGACAGAGGCAGCTCACTATATAGCCACAAACCTGCTTTATCTTGCCCCTCCAAAATGATACTTGCCCATTCTGTGAATAGATCATCTCTAAGAATCTCTAAGTGTAAAATATTTTTAACCAGTTTTAGTAAATGAAAAATCATATTATCCAATAATACATATGCAACATCATAATTTTAAGTAAGAATAATATCAGCCTATGGCCCAAACTTAGGTTTTTAAACCACATTTTTTTGCCCTGATTTTCCCCGTTTTGTTTTTTGGTTGGTTTGGTTTGGCTTGGCTTTATTTATTTATTTTTGTTTTGTTTTTTAAGGTCAAAAGAGGCTGGTTTATTTGTACACAGAACAATGTATTTACAGCTCTGCTGGGCTATATACATAACAATACAATACAAGAGGCAGCTGCTCTCAGGTGGCCACTATATAAATTAAGATTATAAATACAGGGGGAAGAGCCCCACCCTGGGGCACAAAACCTTTACTCCAAGACCTCAATTGTCCTTCCCTTTCCTCCTCTACCCTCCTCTCCCTTAGGCCCTGGGACTCTGAGCAGCTGATCAGCAACACGGTAGGACAAAAGAACTACAGCCTCCATCCTCCATCCCAAGAGTGTGGTTTATATCTGAGATGCCCCACAGATGCTGATCTGGCAACAGAAATGTTCAGAAATGAAATGATGAGACTAGAAGGATTGTAAGCTAATCAGTGGATTCATTCACTTGCTGGATAAAAATGTGAGTGACATATAGGATGTAATTGTAGTCAGGTGAGGTGTGACTGAAGGATGTAGGTCACTGGGGGTTGCCCTTAGGGGTTATATTTTGTACCTGCCTCACCTTACTCTGTCTCACTCTTTCTAGGCTGCTCTCTGCTGAGATTTTCCTCCAGCATGCCCTGCTGCCATGAAGTTACCACCTCACCTCAGGCCCAGAACAGTGGAGTCAGCCAACCATAAGCTGAAACCTTTGAAACTAGGAGTTCAAAATAAACTTTTCCTCCTCTAGGCTGTTCCTATCCTGACTTTTGGTCACAGCAATGAAAGGATGACTAACACAAAAAGAATGACAATGATCTATTTCAGATCATAATGAAATGATAAAAGTCTGGGTTAATAATTGTAGAAGAAAGAGGTGCTCCTATAATTATAGGCTGTGTATCTATGTCTTCTTTTTAACTCTTTTCTTATGCACCTAGGAACCCACCCTAGCAGGGCCCCATTTTCCCTTTCCATGGTCAATAAACTATATGGGTTCCCTTCAGCAGATCCTTTGGCATTGGCAACAGCAAAGTATTCTGTGTTCCCATCTGTGGAATGCAAGTCTCTTCTCTGAGTTCTGTTGTTTGAGTTGAGTACACATTGTGTCATTAGATCTTCCTGTCAAAATCTGGCAGGCAATGCTATACAATCATGTTTTAACATGATAAAAATGTAGCAATTGTTTCCAAGTGTCTTTCCATATCTTTGTCTTCTTCCACAGTTGTAACCAAAATCCTGAGGGAATTCAGATGTTGCCTTGTTGCTACATAAGTGTTTCCTAAACCCATCAGGATAGCTAGAAGCACTCAGCTCTTAAGGTTGTTCTTGGACTAGTATACTCAAGGTTGTAATTATAGTAGAAATAATTTTGCTTGACAAAAGGACTAGAGGTGATCAACTTCCCAGTCCCAATGGTTTCTTACTAAACCACACAATGGTCTTAATATTTGTGCTAAATATGGGATGAGGGGCACCTGTACCATAATGATTCCAAAGGAGTATGAAGCTATTTGGGAGTGGTAAGTGTAGGAACGACTTGAACTTTATCTATAACAGCCATTAGTACCATTTGAGCTTTATCCAACCAGAAACCCCCCAAGTACCTGGCAGACTGTCCAGGTTCTTGATGGCTCATTCTCTCTTTTGGGAATGTGCCACAATTTGAGCTGATTCCTCTAGGTGGAGGGAAAAAACCTCACAGAGCAATAGCATATTATTTCTAAGTTTACTAGTTTGGTCATTAAATTCCAAATGAAATCCTTGAGGTATTTCTCCCAGAGTGTCATATCACAGATCAGTACCTTTTTTTAAACTTCCACAGAATAGAATCTCATGGACCCAACAGTGTTTAAATTACATGAGACAAGCTTTTCTTTCTGCTTGCTTACCCAGGCCTGAAGTAGCAGTAACAACATTGCTATTACCATGGCAATGGGGATGCTGTGTATCAGCTTCTTTTTTTTTATCAATTTTAGTGGCCCAGTACATTTATAACTCCATTTCTGCATCATCTCCTGTCAGCTTTGGGCTTTGTCTTGCAGGTCCCCTGCAGTTTCAGTACCACACTGGACACTGCATTCCGTGTGTCCTCCTGATTTCCTGGTTGCCAGCTTTGGTGCTGCTAGGACACGAAAGACAGGCTGTAACCCTTACCAACTCATTGGCTCCTGCCTGACAGCTGCCACTGCCTACATCCAGGTTGAAAGGTGTGGGTCCAGGGAAAGGAATGCTGTGTGGACACTTGCTCAGCCAGCTCACACCTGAAGCTCTACTTTCACTGCTGCCTGCAGCACCAAGATAAGAGGCTGCACCATAACTACTATAATCTTACCTAGGTCTTTCCTTTACCTCATATTTCTCACGAACAAATGACGGAATTCCCCTGTGTGGTGGTTTGTGACTATGCTCAGGTGGTGATCCCCATTTACAATAGCCACTTCCCATACAGGAAAGTGAAAGATATTCCTGAGAGTTTTTTCTTAGCATATCTCCTCTTCTCAGTTTTAATATTCTTGATATCTATGTAGAGATGTTTTGGCTTCCTCTCTGGATTACAATATGAATTTCTGCCTGGTTGTGCTATAGCAGTTAAATAGATTGTCAGGAGACCAAGGATGCTATTTGGAGAAGGGATATGAGATATATGGTTTATTGAGAAATGCTTACAGGGGAGAACCCATGGCATTGAGTTGGACAGGTGCATAAAAAGAAGGTCCAATAGCAATGGGCTGTACAATTATACTTCCATAGTGATTCCAGTAACTTGTCAGAATGTAACATCTCTTTCCCTCACAGCACTTTGTCAAAGGGCAGCAGCATGCATGAGCAATTCCCTCTCTGTGGTCTCCACTAGTTACCACAGGGAGAGGCAGTTTAGAATTTAGGTTACAGAAATAGCATCAGCTAATCTTGCTTAGTCCCATTGTATTACCAGCATCCCAAGGAACTTGGCATGTAGGCAAGAAAGCACTCTCTACAGAACAACAACAACAAAAAAAAAACCCTAAATTTCCCTAATTCATATCATACCTGAAAGAAAGTCAGTGTTCTTCAAAATAATATGTATCTGAACATTTTATCTCAGATCTACTTTCATTGTTCCATTTACTGAATGGAGAGGGACATTCAGGAATATGATATTATATTGCCTTCCTTTTCTTTAAGGATGAAATACATGTGAGACCAATGGATGTTTGATAAGATTTGAGATAAATTCTTTTGGAACAGATATTGCTATTTTTATTATTACTATCATTATGATTCAATTGCTATGCATTGTTTTCAAGTGGAAGTAAGAGCAGCAAGAACAGAATAAGAAAGATACTTTCATGTGGTTTATTTTGTACTTTCAAAATTAGCCAAGAGTTTTAAACCCCAGGTTAGTCAAGAGATATGGTATCAAATATATCCCACAACATTAATGTATGCATAGTGTGAATGAACTGCATCATTCTAGGAGAGTTATGTTAAAAACTTAAATGATGGCAATGAAACATAGATATCATTTAATTACCTTTCATTTTATCCCATCCATATATTGTTTTAATTTAAAGTATTGGATTCTCTTTTTCAAAATCTCTTTCTTTCTTTCTTTGTTTCTTTTTCTTTCTTTCTTTCTTTCTTTCTTTCTCTCTTTCTTTCTTTCTTTCTTTCTTTCTTTCTTTCTTTCTTTCTTTCTTTCTTTCTTTCTTTCTTTCTTTCTTTCTTTCTTTCTTTCTTTCTTTCTTTCTTTCTTTCTTTCTTTCTTTCTTTCTTTCTTTCTTTCTTTCTTTCTTTCTTTCTTTCTTTCTTTCTTTCTTTCTTTCTTTCTTTCTTTCTTTCTTTCTTTCTTTCTTTCTTTCTTTCTTTCTTTCTTTCTTTCTTTCTTTCTTTCTTTCTTTCTTTCTTTCTTTCTTTCTTTCTTTCTTTCTTTCTTTCTTTCTTTCTTTCTTTCTTTCTTTCTTTCTTTCTTTCTTTCTTTCTTTCTTTCTTTCTTTCTTTCTTTCTTTCTTTCTTTCTTTCTTTCTTTCTTTCTTTCTTTCTTTCTTTCTTTCTTTCTTTCTTTCTTTCTTTCTTTCTTTCTTTCTTTCTTTCTTTCTTTCTTTCTTTCTTTCTTTCTTTCTTTCTTTCTTTCTTTCTTTCTTTCTTTCTTTCTTTCTTTCTTTCTTTCTTTCTTTCTTTCTTTCTTTCTTTCTTTCTTTCTTTCTTTCTTTCTTTCTTTCTTTCTTTCTTTCTTTCTTTCTTTCTTTCTTTCTTTCTTTCTTTCTTTCTTTCTTTCTTTCTTTCTTTCTTTCTTTCTTTCTTTCTTTCTTTCTTTCTTTCTTTCTTTCTTTCTTTCTTTCTTTCTTTCTTTCTTTCTTTCTTTCTTTCTTTCTTTCTTTCTTTCTTTCTTTCTTTCTTTCTTTCTTTCTTTCTTTCTTTCTTTCTTTCTTTCTTTCTTTCTTTCTTTCTTTCTTTCTTTCTTTCTTTCTTTCTTTCTTTCTTTCTTTCTTTCTTTCTTTCTTTCTTTCTTTCTTTCTTTCTTTCTTTCTTTCTTTCTTTCTTTCTTTCTTTCTTTCTTTCTTTCTTTCTTTCTTTCTTTCTTTCTTTCTTTCTTTCTTTCTTTCTTTCTTTCTTTCTTTCTTTCTTTCTTTCTTTCTTTCTTTCTTTCTTTCTTTCTTTCTTTCTTTCTTTCTTTCTTTCTTTCTTTCTTTCTTTCTTTCTTTCTTTCTTTCTTTCTTTCTTTCTTTCTTTCTTTCTTTCTTTCTTTCTTTCTTTCTTTCTTTCTTTCTTTCTTTCTTTCTTTCTTTCTTTCTTTCTTTCTTTCTTTCTTTCTTTCTTTCTTCCCTCCTTTCTTTCTTTCTTTCTTTCTTTCTTTCTTTCTTTCTTTCTTTCTTTCTTTCTTTCTTTCTTTCTTTCTTTCTTTCTTTCTTTCTTTGTTTTTCTTTCTTTCTTAGGCTTCTTTACCTTTCATCAATTTCTAAGAAAAATACTGCTTCACACAATTGTGAGTTTTTAATGTAAAGAATTGACAGCACATTATTTAAAAGATATAATGTATAAAACATATCAAGAGCATTTCTATTTTTATTTGACTATTTTTCATTGGTGATTGGAGAATTCATAGTGAATGAAAACCTAATCATAATAATTACAATCTCAGTATCAAACCTGGTTCAATCAATACCTATTCTTTATGTGTGGAGTTAGCATTTATTTAATAATTATCTGATGTATTTGAAGAGCTATTATATTATATGAATTATTTTCTATGATTCATAAAAAACATTTTCTAAAACTTTTTTTAATAGATATAAGTGGAAGCAAAATATATACCTTGATACTAGTCTAAGTTATGGACCCTCAAACATTTCTACATCATAATCCCAAAATTCTGAATACATTTGAGACATGGCAAAGAAACTTTAGATTTGAACAAGGAATTAAGTTGTTAATCAATTTATTATGAGATGAGAAACTTAACCTGGAGTAGCCAATAGATCCAATGTAATCACAATGATCCTTATGAGTAAAAGGAAGGCAGAATAAAATGCCCCAGAGAGATGGCAGAAAATATAAAACAACCCAAGTATGTTTGCTTTGAAAAATCAAAGAATGAAATTATGTAACAGGGAATGTGAATGGCATCTAGAAACAAATTCTTCCCTAAAAACTATTAAGGATATGCAGCCTTACTGACATCTAAATTTTAATTGTGTAAGATTTATTTTGGACTTCTGAAATACAAAACTATATGAAATTGAATTTGTGTTGTTTTAAGTAATTAAGTTTGTGGTCATTCATTACAGTAGCCATAACAAAAAATACAATTTAAAATTATAGATCTTTGCTATTTTACAAAGAGATACTTATAATTTAGAGTAATACATTACCATTCTTAAATCATTTCATAACAACTGTTTTTAAAATAATCTAAAATAAATCAGTCTTTCTACGATGTATCATTCTAAAAAATATTTACAACCTTTGCAAGCACAGAATTAAATGTAGAACTCAGAAAACATAATGTAATTGTCATTTTGAATCCTAAGACACAAGCCAACATTTCTGGGCTTGAGATGTTGGATTTCCTTAATTTCTGTTTCCCTCACATTTCCTGTTCATAAAAATGGAATTTTTAATAATTGATTCCTCCAAAAGTTGTTCTGAAGATGTGAAGTTCAATTGAAATTTTGCATTCAATGTCTTCAGAAAGTGTTCAGCACAAAATTCTAAATAAATATCACCCATTATTTTTCTACTAAATGTAACTTAGTAAACTATATAAAGACTACATACTGATAAGTGCAAACAATAATATAGGTTTACAATGTCACTTAAATAGAGTCATCATAAACCACAAAAATATAGAACAATGATGCAGTAAAAAAAAATTATTCACAGACTACTGTCAATGGGCTCTTGCAAGTGAAAAAATGCAAATAAATTCAGTATATAGGTTTAAAGAAATGTTTATGTTTATAAACATTTATATATATATGTATATATACATATAAATACAGAGAGAAAGTCTATTTTACTACAATAATGCAATAATTAACCAAAATATTAATATTTCAGGTGAAGATTTTATTTCTTTAAAAATGGAGAGAATTAATGTTTCTATAGGCATTCTAGAGAAATCACAATGATACACAAAGTTTTAAAATGGTACCATGACCAAGAAATTTCACAAATCTGAATTTATTGATAGAATTATTGAACAAGTGATCAAAAGTGTATGTAAAACGTTTTTCATTTATATACACAATTTATAGAGAAAGTTTCATCAATATAACAAGGTATAGATGAGTATAAAAATACATATGAATTACAATTGTTACATGTGCTTATTATCACTAAAATGGAATATGTTTTTAACACCTCAAAATAAAGAAAACAAGTGAAAATGATAGGTTAGAGAAATAGGGTTTCCTTGTGTTGTGACGAAAAATTCTAAATTGAGATTTTGATTATGCTTTTACAATTTTGTGAATTTCCTAGAAAATATTAATTTGTTCTACTTAAAGGAATATATTTATGATATTATAATTATATTGAAATAAATGTGTTCTAATAGCACAAGTATATTCTTATTCAAATGTGTTGTATATGTTTGTATATATATACATATAACACAAAATTCCGGATATAGAAAATATTAACAATGATCATTGTTTATAATGTTAATGTGATTTTTTATGTGTTACATGCTTTTGAAATAATCATGAGTTATTCTGATTTTAAAATGATTTAACCAAAATATATTATTGAAATTTATATTGCAAATTAATTATTTGTCCAACTATTATATTATTTTTATGAATTATTCAGATTTACTGTTTATAAGAAAATAATCTTTGATATTTATAGACTTCTTGATTATATATATTTTTACCAAACAATGAATCTCTAATAACCAGAATTATAATTGTAATTATGAAAAGCACTGTCCACTACTAATGGTCATAATTACTCCAAAGCTAAATCATTCATTATGTCTTTATATAAATGTAAAAGAAAACAAAAAGAACATTGAAAGAAAATGTGAATTATCAAAATCAATAACTTTTTAGCAAAAATAATATTTTATGATATTGATTTGGATTTGATTCATGCTTAATTTAAAATAGCCTAAAATACAATGATAAATTTTCAACTTTTTAAAAATAGCCTTCTCCAGAAACATTTTTATTTTTAGTCACAATTAGCCAACTGGCTCTCAGGGATGGCTATGTGGCTTTACTTATTTCCCAGTACTGGACTCTATGTCCTGTGCTATACTACACCCATTGCCTAGTGTGGTGATTTTCACCTTACCTTGTGCATAGGTTGTGGACAATGAAGTTGGTTGAAATAGTAGTCAAGAGATTATTTATGGATACAACAGACTTGACATTGTTTCATTAGATAATTAAGATTGAATTGTTAGATAAACATTGTGTACTCTCAACTCACCCAAATTCCATTCTCTGTTTATAGATTTGAATGTAAGGATACTCAGGTGGAATGAGAATAAAAATTTATGGTTGACTCTGTTTACTTTCCTCTGGGATTTACTGAAAGATTTTTTTCTACTGTTCTCATTTCAGTAAGTTTTCAAATCTTCTGTATGATTCCTAAGATCTAAAGAAAAAAGTTTCTAATGTTTGCTACTGTAATAAATATCTCTGCCCACTCTCTTGCCTATTATCATTAGAGAATGTTTCTAATAAGGCTTCATATGCTGAGCTCCTTTATGTTGCACAATGGAGCACACAAGTTGTACTCCACTGTGTTTAAGAATGTAGGAACATTTATTGGAGTAGAATTTAGTATATCATTTAGTTTAAATCAAATTCATTAGATTTATCAGCCTTGCTAATTAAATGGAAAAATATTCTCTTTTTAAAAAGATTCCAGAGAAGTCAAATTATTCCTACATGAGATATCTCTGATTGTTTTCTAAGAATAGGGATTTGGTGGTGCCATTAGCATAATCACATGCATCCTTCAAGTCTCAAGAATTTCAATACACTAAAATTTCAAATGTGGCTGAATCTTTATTAGAAAAATATGTAATTTCTCAGAAAAATCCTACAGGATCAACAAAGTTGCGTGTCACAATGTAGATTAAGGACATTAAAAATGTCTACTCTGTGATAATAAATTCCTACTTTAAAATGGAATCCTCAGAGGAAGGGAGTTTACCATAGATATTAAGGCTTAGAAATAAGAGGTCATATATAGTTAATCTCTGTTATTATCAACACCTCACAAACTAAATTAGTCTTGAGAACAATCAGATAAAATTTAGCAAATTATATGAATAAAAGGTATAAAAGAAAATATACATTGCTAATACAAATGGAAACTGAACTTCAACACATTTTGAGCATTGATGCCCATTGTTCTAGATGTATGCACTAGAGGAAGATTTTCTTTTTTTTTTCCTTTTTTTTAAATTTTTTTATTGTTGGTTCAAAATATTACATAGTTCTTGATATATCATATTTCACACTTTGATTCAAGTGGGTTATGAACTCCCCTTTTTACCCCATATACAAATTGCAGAATCACATCAGTTACACATCCATTGATTTACATATTGCCATAAAAGTGTCTGTTGTATTCTGCTGCCTTTCCTATCCTCTACTATCCCCCCTCCCCTCCCCTCACCTCCCCTCTTCTTTCTCTACCCCCTCTACTATCATTCAATTCTCCCCCTTGTATTATTTTCCCCTTTCCCCTCACTTCCTCTTGTATGAAATTTTGTATAACCCTGAGGGTCTCCTTCCATTTCCATGCAATTTCCCTTCTCTCTCCCTTTCCCTCCCACCTCTCATCCCTGTTTAATGTTAATCTTCTTCTCATGCTCTTCGTCCCTAGTCTGTTCTTAGTTACTCTCCTTACATCAAAGAAGACATTTGGCATTTGTTTTTTAGGGACTGGCTAGCTTCACTTAGCATAATCTGCTCTAATGCCATCCATTTTTCTGCAAATTCTATGATTTTGTCATTTTTTAATGCAGAGTAATACTCCATTGTGTATAAATGCCACATTTATTTTTATCCATTCATCTATTGAAGGGCAGTTCCACAGTCTTGCTATTGTGAATTGTGCTGCTATGAACATCGATGTAGCAGTGTCCCTGTAGCATGCTCTTTTTAGTTCTTTAGGGAATAGACCGAGAAGGGGAATAGCAGCTTTCCAAGAAATCTCCATACTGCTTTCCAAATTGGCTGCACCAATTTGTAGTCCCACCAGCAATGTACAAGTGTACCCTTTTCCCCACATCCTCGCCAGCACTTGTTGTTGTTTGACTTCATAATGGCTGCC